>NC_135663.1:45211904-45511904 GCF_964188315.1 Podarcis muralis | reverse complement strand
CCCCTCAGCGCAGACGCCTCACCTTCTCGCCCCCCGGGATCACCTGGCACGTTCTAGCAGGCGCCCCTCCGCCTCGCCTCACGCCACAACCACCTTCCTGCAGCGGAGGGAGCGCGTGAGGGAGGAACCGCGTCCCGCATCGCCCGCCCCGCTCCCCCGGCCACTCAGGCGCCGCCTCGGCTCCCTCGCCTCAGTCGCATCCTGCCCTACCTGGCCGTGTGGCGCCGCCTGGTGATCCCGCCAGAAGGGCTCACACATTCTCCCTCCGTCGGGCCGGACGGAGAGACTCGGCCGCCTCCCGCCCAACTAACGCGGGGGGTGGGGCTTCACGCGCAGCCCACGCCTCGAGGTCACGCCTCAGCCAGCCAATCAGCGTCCGGAAATCGGCGCTCGGCTCAGCGGAACCCCGCCCTTCGCCGGCGAAAGGTAGGGGGTGGAGATAAGTGTCTCCGCGGCCGCGCAGGCGCAGCCGCAGGACCGTCAAACGCCCCGTGCCGGGGAAGCTTTAACCGGGCGTGTTAAAGGCAGGTGGGTTCGGGCTCCGCGCGTGCGCGCTGTGTGCAAGGTTGTTAGCGCTGCTCGCTGGTGTTCGCAATGTCCGCAGGAACAGAGCTCTGGGTTTAGGTAGCGCTCGGCAACCGCCTGAAGTTTTGCCAAGTGACAGGACTGAGCCTTGCAATTAGCAAAGCTGGTCTTCCCCACGGCATTTTGAGGTTAGACCCGTCGCATGAGATGGGGTGGTTGTAAGGGTTTGGGACTTTTTAATTCTGTGTGGTACGAACGGTAATCATATAAGTTTTTTTATATATACTTTATACACACACACACACACACACACACACACACACAATGCATCTAAAATACGAAAAATATAGAATACTCCTTGCCCGCATTAAGGTGCAGTTCAATTACCCACTAATGCAACAGTGCTGCTCTTGTGTACTCAGAAGTAAGCCCTGCTAAATTCACAATGAGCCTTACTGCCAGGTGGCAGTGCATATATTATGTAGGATTGCAGCCTTGCTGCACGGTTCCTGAAAAGTAAATCTTAACGAGTTATGTGGACATTTCTCGCAATAGGACATTTTGGCAGCGCACACTTTGGTCATGACGTGGAGATACTTCAGGCCTATCAAGCAATCACTTCAGCAATGCCATGTAAAAAAAGGGGGGGTAGGAAAAGAGTTAAGATTCAGAATAAGCATGTGTCCAGGCAGCAAACATGTGTTTAGTGCAGTTACCCAAACATACGAGGTGGCAATGCAGCTGGGAGACGATGAAGGGAGATACTTGCATAGATAGATAAGTGGAAAATGCTTATGCAGGCTCCGTGTACCGTGTTCCACCATCCTCCATCTCTCTCTACGGATGCTCGGACATTAAGCGGGCCGGGAAAACATTAATTATACGCAATAATAGGCAGGAGTAGCCGCATGCATGGAGGGGCCTCCCGCTGCTCACCCTCAACCCCGCCTCTTTCCCCATCCGCTGCTTTCACTCGGTACTTGGGTCACGTGACCTCCCCTCTCCCGCGTTACCAGGGTGAAGCTGTAAGCAGGCGCTGACGGCGTTCCCTCTGTGGTGCATCCGAACCTTCAGGGCCCCGGCTTCGCCCAATGGCAGGGCGCGGGTTTGATGTCGCCGCCCTATAGCAACGCGAAAGGGGTGGGAGCGGAGCTCGGGTTCGGTTGGAGCTGCTGGAAAAAGGGTGAGGTGGGCTCGGGGTTCGGCAGAGAGGTGGCGGGGCTGGAGAGGGAAGAAGCCTGAGGAGGGAGGTCCCCCCTGGCGCTTTGCTGGCGGAGGGAGGGGCGCAAATATTCCTTTCCCGGCTCGCTTTGCAGCAGCAGCAGCAGCGGTGCCTGGCTGCTTCTCCTCCCTGTTTCCCCGCGCTTGGGGCTCCTGCTTAGTAAGTTGCCTTGTTCTGCCCTGTTTGTTTGTCGTCGCCGACGCTGTTGCTGCAGCGATGGGTGTGTCGGGGGCCGCAGTGGGGAGGCTCCCTCCTCTAGGGCCCCTGGGTGTCGGAAGGTGAGCCCCTTCCCTCCTGGCACGCTGCGGCGCAGAGGTTCATGGAGCAGGCTCCAGTGTTTAAATGCGGGGTAATTACCCCGGAGTAACTCCCACGGCCTGAAAGTTAACGGAGGCGATTATTATTATTTTTTGTTAAGTCACTCCACTCCATCCACGGGGAGTGTGAGGTGAGAGGAGCTTCTCTCTTCCCACCCATTAGCATCCTTATCGAGAACGGTTGAGTTACTGGATATTGTCAGGTCCAATACTGAAAACTAATAGAGCTTTACATGCGAGCCGCTTTTTACAGGCGTTTCAGAGAAGTGAATCAAAATTGGTTGAAAACAAGGCGCCTTACATTGTACTGAGTAAGTTCTAATTCATTACAGCGTAGACGAGATTGTAGTTAACCAATTTTGATAACTTTGAAAGGCCCGAACTCCATATTTTCTAAAATTCAGCAAAACTGGTTTTACAAAGCGGTAGATCAAAACATTACTAAAACAGCAAAAGTGGTGTATGTGCTATACTAATCATATGAATGGTTGTAGCATTGAGCTGCAATTCTGTGCACCTTATCTAGGGAATACAGAAAGCCCTAGGAAGCTGCCTTGTATCAAGTCTGATCATTGGTCCATCTCTAGTTCAACGTTGTCTGTACAGATTGATAGCTGCTCTCTGCTTGTTCAGATTGCATCTCCCCCGGCTCTATCTGGAGACGCTGGGGATTGAACCCCGGGAGTTGGAGTCAAAAAGCATCTAGAACATAGGAAGCTGCATTGTATCAAGTTGGACTGTTGTGCTATCTAGATCAGTTTTGTCAACACTGACTGGCAGAGGCTTTGCAGGGTTTAAGGCAGCAGTCTTTACCATCCCTACTTAGAGACACCAGTAAATGAACGTGAGACATGTTACTGCAAAGCACGCGCTCTACCACTGCAGATCATGGGTTCCTCACCCCCAGATGAATGGAATTGACTGCCAAACTCTGTAGGGTCCAAAACCCAATGTTGCATTGTACCTCAGAACTAATTAGTAAGCAGTGCTGGTATTTCAAACTTGAAAAAAATATGCCCCCTATGGCCATAGTAGCCAGTGACTGGGCAGCCATATTGTGGACCAGCAGTAATTTCCTAGCAGTCTTCAAGGGTAAGGTAGGCCCCATGTATAATGTACCACATCAGTCTAATGTGGAGGTTATCAAGGCATATAGAACAGCAGCCAAGACTTTTATCACTCAATATGGCATGCCGACTTTATATTAATCACACTGACCTAATCCCCAAAGTCATGTGGTGGCATTAGTCAGCAATTTCTTATATGTGTTTAAAATAGCATTAGCAGCTTGAATCTTGTGGATTCCCAAAGAATAATTCCTCTATTGTAGAGCAGAACTCTTCCTATACCATCTTCTGGTACTTGACTAGTCAGATAGTTTCAGAAGCATTCCAACTTCCATCCTAGCAAAGCACTCCAGAAAGATACAATTGATGAAAGCTGATGAGAGTTCCACAAGAATACCCCTTATCTATATCCTGATGACGGTTATCTTCAGGGGCAGCAACAAAGTTTGAAAATGCATCCAAGTGGTTAGCTTAAGCTGTGCTACCAAACTAGCAAACTCAGTTCGGGTTATCATTTTAAGGCTGCACTCTTAAATAAGTTTACTTGGAAGTGGTCCCATGGAACTCAGTGGGTCTCATTCCCAAATAAGTATTTAATCCTGACTTGGGAATAAGCTTAACTTTAACCCAGTGGAACCTACTTTCAGGTAAGAGTGCATCGTGTCAGACTATATAGCAAAGATCCAGGTAAGTGTTACTTTTCATAAATGCAGCAGTTCTCCTTTTCTAATTTGTGCTTCGAGGTTTACTTGCATCTTCTTGGTATATAGTCTGTGACAGCTTTTTAATCAGGTAAGATATAAATATTTCTGTGTTCCTTTGAAAAGCATTTTCCATAGTAATAGCCATGGGATAGAGACAGTGGATGCAAACTACTGTACGGCGTATCTGAAGCAGAAATAATTGCATTCACAGGCTTAGAGACCTTATAATGAAAGGGAATGCTGAAACATTGATGGCATCTAAAAAGACAAGTGATTTGGAAACTGGCTTGTGATGCATAAATTGATCTGGCAGATACAAAAAGAGCAACTTGGTTATTCCGTTAAAAAGCTCCCTTTTTCTCCCTAGCCCATACATAAGGATGCCTTAGAAAAGTACCATGGACAAATATATTAAGGTGCAAAAGATTGGTGAAGGATCTTTTGGAAAAGCAATTCTGGTTAAAGCAAAGGAAAATGGCAAACAATATGTTATTAAGGAGATCAATATATCCAAGGTGAGTCTCTTGAGTTTTATTTCCTTTCATTACATCTTTCCTTATATTTATGTTTTCACAAACAATGCTTTTCTTTTAAAGATGTCGAATAAAGAGAGAGAAGAATCAAGGAGAGAAGTTGCAGTGTTGGCAAACATGAAACATCCGAATATTGTGCTATACAGAGAATCATTTGAAGGTTAGGATTAAAAATAACTTGGCATCTAAAATAAAAAGCTGAACTGGATTGAAGTGCCTGAACTGGGGTTTGTGTGTTGCCAGTTTCCTGTTTAGTATTTCTTGTTGCATGCTGCAGTTCTGTGTGTGTTTACTTAAAAGAGGGGATGGAGAAGAATTTCATTAGGCCCACATTATTAAGCAAACTGACCTAATTTCCATCTCCATTTCCATTATCTTTTGAATATCACACTTCTCTGAACCTTCCCATAGTGTTCTCAGGTCAGAAAAAATAACCAAAATATGTGTGCTTTTTTTAAAAAAAATACTCACTTTATAGTGAAGTATGTTTAGAAATGCATTTCAGATAAGATACATATCTAAATACAAAATTTTGCATGAATTTTCTTTCTTTAAAAATCAGACTAATGTGGAAGTGTGATGATGATGATGATGATATTTTATTTGTACCCCACCCATCTGATTGGGTTGCCTCAGCTCCTCTGGGGAGCTTACAGCATATATAAAAACCATAGTAAAACCATTAAACCTTAAAAAGCTTCTCTATATATGGCTGCCTTCAGATGTCGTTTAAAGGTTATATAATTACTCATATCCTTGATATCTGAGGGGGAGGGCATTCCACAGGAATGGGTGCCACTGCTGAGAAGGCCCTCTGCCTGATTCCCTGTAGCTTTACTTCTCACAGTGTGGGAAATGCCAGAAGGCCCTCAGTGCTGAATCTCAATGTCTGGGATGAACAATGGATGGAATGGACTTACATAAATGAACACATATGAAATTGGCATGGGCCAGAAATAGCATGATCTGACATATCAATTTAAAAGTTAGTCAAATTGATAAGTAGGACCTCCTAATAAATATGGTTGGATTGGGCAGCAAGTCTACCATTTTTCATGTCTCCTGTATGAGTTGGAAAATACACAGTAATGGAAGCTAAACAAATTAAGGGACTGGCCAATGTGATGCATTGTGAAGTGTAAATTAACACTTGTGTGTATTTATTTATTTATTTTACAGAAGGTGGCTGTCTTTACATAGTGATGGACTATTGTGAAGGAGGAGACCTGTTTAAAAAAATTAATACACAGAAAGGTGTATTGTTTTCAGAAGACCAGGTAAAAGGATTTGAGATTTATATTGCTTGATAACTGTAGATGTTCTAGCTCTGATAGACACCCACTATGTCCACAATAATGGCTGGCATTGGTGCCAACCAAAAAATATGTGGTTGTGATTCTGACTTTTGCTTTGCCTCTGAAATGTGATGTCAATTCTAACTTCTTTTAGATCATGGATTGGTTTGTACAGATCTGCTTAGCACTGAAACATGTGCATGACAGAAAAATTTTGCATCGAGACATAAAGTCACAAGTAAGTTCACTGAAACTTTTTTTAAATTGAATGTCAATATTCTAATGGCTAGGCTTTAGCCTACTTTCTTTGAAACACTGATGAGAGAACAAACCTATGTCAGGACTTTCCAGAAAGAACAAGGGTTTGTGCACTTGCAGGCCAAGGCTTACTTCAGATGTAATGCTAAAAGTATGGTTCAACGTTATATGCGCACCAACAAGGTAGCCCCTTCCTCTCCTCCACTTTGTGTACAAGAGAAGAATGAAGTTTTCACTTTTGGTTTGTAATCAACCTTGAGTTTCCTGTTATGTCTGACCCTGAGACACGTTTATTCTAAATATGGTTAGTTTTGACAAACCAAAATGGAATGCACACATTCTCATATTTCCAGTCTAAGCTTATATCTTGGTTTAGAGTGCATGTGATTAGCTTTCAGGTTACATATTGCAATTATGTTCGTGAGCTTTAAGCAGACAGATTTGTCAAAAATTGTTTGGAAATACTCTTAGTTACCAATCAGTTGTTAATAACAACCGACTAAGAAATGTTAATATGCATCCAGCTAAAAGTGGTTTCTTGTAATGATTGGCAAATTTGGTATAAGTTACTTTCTTCTCTACTGAATTTAACTTCGTGTTAGTGTACTGTATTTTTCTTGTTTCTACTCCAGAATATATTTTTAACCAAAGATGGAACAATACAGTTGGGGGACTTTGGAATAGCTCGAGTTCTTAATAGGTAATACTGACATACGTTTTGCGCAATTCACACAGTACTATAAAACATAGTCTAATTCATTATATTTTTATTTTTAGTACAGTGGAACTTGCTCGAACTTGCATAGGAACGCCGTATTACTTGTCACCAGAAATCTGTGAGAATAAGCCTTACAACAATAAAAGGTAGTATTTAGCTATAGGCTTAACTTATTTTTAGTTGTATGTAGATGCCATTGTCTTTTACCGCAATGCAATTTATTCAGCTGACTTCATCATACTGCTGTGTGAAAATACAGGCCAACCTACTTTTATCCAGCCTCAGCATGGGTTATCATTTCGAGGCACTTGCATAACTGAGAGCAATGCAGAGTATCTATTCCATGTAGGGAATGTGCTGGTGAAGCAGATTGCTGTGGCCAGCAGTATTGCGCTCTCCACTAGCTGGTGAGCAGAGGGTTCAGTCCTGCTGGGTGCTGATTTGCCAACACATTCCTTGCAGGGAACACTGGCAAAGCAGATTCCCATCCCCACTGGTCAACACTGACAGGTGCACAATGATGACATCAGGTTACTGATAGGCGGGTGGTCCCACCCCCCCTGTCAGAATTGACTCATGGTGTTAGGGAGAGATAAAGGATTGGCCTGCTGGGCCAAAAATATCCCTTACCCATTATCACTTCCTTCTGGCTGTTAAGAGTAATAGCTATCCTAGGCCAGACTGATATGCTTTGATCCCAAGGCCAGTCCAAGATGTGAACCAGAAGTGGGAAATCTAAATGTCTTCCATATAGCAAAAATAATATAATAATAATTTGACAATTTGGTATCCTTTGGTCATAAATGACAGTTTGCTCATTTATGGAAGTGCGTACCCAATTACACTTCCATAAACGACCTACCTTAACTTTGCACCTGGCCCAGAGAAAAGGGCAAATGATGGATGAGAAAGTCATCTTTTCTAAGGAACCAGCAGAACAAAAAGCTATAAGCAGGCTGATAAGGTCCACATTGTTGCTTAGTTGGTGCATGTTGCACAAGTGAACAGAATTTCAGCCATTGCAATTTACGTTACTGTAGAAGCTTGGATAACCATTTGAATGGCAGAAGTTGCCCCAGCTGAAATGTACATATGTATATAGGCATAGCTGAACTTAATAAGGTGACTGAAAGTAATACAAGCCAACCCAAGTTTCAAGGACAACCTAGACCAGGCATAGGCAAACTCGGCCCTCCGGATGTTTTTGGCCTACAACTCCCATGATCCCTAGCTAACAGGACCAGTGATCAGGGATGATGGGAATTGTAGTCTCAAAACATCTGGAGGGCCGAATTTGCCTATGCCTGAGCTAGACTATTGATCATCTAGGGGTCTGTGCAAACTAATGTTCTGTGTCTTGTTTCTTTAGTGACATATGGGCTCTTGGTTGTGTTCTCTATGAAATGTGCACACTGAAACATGCAGTAAGTCAATATTTCTAAATACTTTATAAACGAAACTCTTTTTTCCAATGCCCAGAAAATGCAATATTTTTAGTTTAGGTATTTTGACATCAAAATCACTTGTGTTTTGCTGATTGTATACTTTTTGTAGTTACGTGGAGGGGTTGGTAGGAGAGAATTGAACTACAGTAATAGATAATTGCATGCCCATGATAAGATTTAAAGGAACAGCATGTGACACAAGTCAAAACCCCAAATACAGCTGTTGGCTTGCTTGGATAACGTACCACATTGTTGATGGGATTTTTAAAAGGGAGAAAATTTCACTCCTCCAAACTTCAGCCTTAGAGCAATTACAGTAAGCCCACAGCTTGCACACATTTAACATGTATGCATTCAGCTTTACATGTGTGGCAATTTTAAAAAAAATAATGGAAAGAGGGTGGGATTCTGGGGGAAATGACTTTGGCAGTCACACCCACCATTGAACCCAATGGGTTTTGACCAGTGCTTTTTTTCTGGGGAGACGCAGAGGTACGTATACCCCTAAACATTTTGTGAATCTAGGTTTGGCCTCATTGAGGGGCAGTATTTCAATATGAGTAGGAAAATGAGAGTACCCCTAAACATTTTTTTAAGAAAAAAAGTACTGGTTGCAATTTTGGCTTTAAGGTAAGAGGGCAGTGGGAAAACAATATGGAAAATCTTTATGGATAAAATGCAAGACTAAAAGCAAATTGAGAATATTTTCTAGAGCACCGAAAATGCATATTAAAGTAATTTTGATTTTTGTAGCGTTAAGAAATTCAGTTGTCTTCTTTTGCTGTTTTGCTGTGGCATTAGTACTGTCTAATACATACAAATTGCATTTATCTCTACAGTTTGAAGCTGGAAATATGAAAAATCTGGTACTCAAGATAATTTCCGGATCATTTCCTCCTGTTTCTGTGCATTATTCCCATGACCTCCGGAGTCTGATTTCACAGTTATTTAAAAGAAATCCTAGGGATAGGCCATCAGTCAACTCCATATTGGAGAAAATTTTTATAGCTAAGCGTATTGAAAAATTTCTAACACCCCAGGTATGTACTTGGACCTATTGTTACAAATGATCTACTGTGCAATAAGTTTTAAGAAGCCCATCATAAATGTGTTGCTTCTGTTAATTAAGAAGTCTTTCGGTTATGTGCAATATATATATGTATCTTAGCAAATTAGGTACTATTGTGTTTTTATGATTATCCTTCTATAGAATAAGAACACTGAAATGCCACTTTACAGCAGTGTGTGTGTGTATATATATATATATATATATTCAAATTCAGACTTTAATTATTTAAGATAAAAAGGTAAAGGGACCCCTGACTATTAGGTCCAGTCATGACCGACTCTGGGGTTGTGGCGCTCATCTCGCTTTATTGGCCGAGGGAGCCGGCGTACAGCTTCCAGGTCATGTGGCCAGCATGACTAAGCCGCTTCTGGTGAAACCAGAGCAGCGCACGGAAACACCGTTTACCTTCCCGCCGGAGCAGTACCTATTTAACTACTTGCACTTTGACGTACTTTCGAACTGCTAGGTTGGCAGGAGCAGGGACCGAGCAACAGGAGCTCACCCCGTCACGGGGATTCGAACCGCCGACCTTCTGATCGGCAAGTCCTAGGCTCTGTGGTTTAACCCACAGCGCCACCCGCGTCCCTAATTATTTAAGATACTTATACATAAATAAAGTAGTTTACTTATACAGGGAGGGATGGGGAACCTCAGGCCCCGGGGTCAAATTCACACCTCTCTATCATGCCCTTGAGACTTTGCCCATGCCATCTTCCCACTGCAGTCACACCCCTCACAGGTCCTGCTCTGTGTCTAGTGATTTTTTACCTCGCTGGAATGTATCCATTAACAGTGACATTATCCCTTGCTTGCCTGAATAGTTGTGTGTGTCTGGTCGCACCCTTTTCCCACATACACCTCTGGAAGTTTGCCCATGAGAGAATGTTCCCCAGCCCTGACATAAAAGAGGGCCTCAACATTTTAGATAAGACTTTGAGATTAGAGTCCTAGTCATATGTGTAAGTAACTTGAATAGAGCATGCTAAAGCATACTTGAACAATATTTTTTGATAATACTTAAATACCTCTCTAATTAGGTACATTTTTTAAAGCATAAAATATCTTAAGTCAAAGCTTAACGGGGTCCCCTCCTCAAGGCACATGGAGAGCTTCCATGGAGGGTTCAGACATACGACCTTTCTTGGCTCATTGAAATGTTGTGTGCTGCTTGTGTGTTCATGGCCACTTATGTGATGAAACGTTATAAAGATTGCAATCCATATCCAACATGTAATAACTTAACATGTATATACTTTGTCTTTGGGAAAAGGGGAATGAGCTTTATATATTTCTTCTTAAGAACTTCCCATGAGTTTGTTCAGGTTCATAACTAGTAAACAGCTTTTTAAAAAGGTATGAACATCCACGTTAGGGTACAAGCTATCTCTGTATATACTCTTCTACAGTGGTACCTCTGGTTCCGAACTTAATTTGTTCCGGAGGTCCGTTCTTAACCTGAAACAGTTCTTAACCTGAGGTACCACTTTAGCTAATGGGGCCTCCCACTGGCCTGCGATTTCTGTTCTCATCCTGAGGTAAAGTTCTTAACCCGAGGTACTACTTCTGGGTTAGCGGAGTCTGTAACCCAAAATGTTTGTAACCTGAGGTACCACTGTATTTTTGGAACAAATGTTTATGGAAACATTTATTCAATTTATTGGTCATTCAGTAACTGTTAGACTCTGAGAGCCAGTGTGGTGTAGTGGTTAAGAGCGGTAGACTCGTAATCTGATGAACTGGGTTCGCGTCTCCGCTCCTCCACATGCAGCTGCTGGGTGACCTTGGGCCAGTCACACTTCATAATAATAATAATAATAATAATAATAATAATATTTATACCCCACCCATCTGGCTGGGTTTCCCCAGCCACTCTGGACGGTTTCCAAAAAAATATTAAAATACTGCAATACATTCTTTGAAGTCTCTCAGCCCCACTCACCTCACAGAGTGTTTGTTATGGGGGAGGAAGGGAAAGGAGATTGTTAGCCGCTTTGAGACTCCTTCGGGTAGTGATAAAGCGGGATATCAAATCCAAACTCTTCTTCTTCTTCTGTGTTACTCTCTAACATAAAATTATTCTTTTAGCTTATTGCAGAAGAATTTAGCCATAAAGTATTTCAGAAGTTTGGACCTCATGCTGGACCAGGTAATATATGAAAAAAATCCTCTTAGGTGCATTTTAGTTGATTCCAATACATCATTGACCTGATCTCTAAACAGAGTATCGGGTGACAGTAGCCAATGCAGAATATTCATGATGTTTAGAGCCCCTAATTTAGAATTCATTTTTATTCATCCAAGATAGCCTATGCATAAGGAAAGGAATCTTCATCTAGAAACTTGGTTTTGAAATGTGTTTTCACAGATCAGCTTTTGTGCACGATAGCAGTACAGTATTAAAGGGAAATTTCTCAAGTTATAAAACTTGCTTATTGTTAACTTACATTACAAGTAATTAGTTTGAAACATTACAATATTGCTTCAAAATCAGTTCCAAATATGTAGCTTATAGCCAGAGCATTTTGAGTTAAGATAATAAACTATTCCTTTTGCCAGGTATGTAGATGAAGATTGCTTTTGGCACATGGCCAGGTTGGGAACAGGTAGACTTGAAAGAAAGAATATAAAAGGTTATCAATCTTTGTCATAAGTAAGTAAGTAAGTTGTGTCTTCTCTTCCTCTTTTCAAATAAGCATTCAACCAGTTCAGTCTTATATGGAGTGTGTTGTACCTAAGCCAAATAATATCAGCATGTCTAACTCTGGATGGGAAGAGAATTATTTTTGAATATTCCTTAGTCTTAGGCCAGATTCCTAAAGAATCCCAGTGTTGTGTAAAGGAGTTCTTTTTGTGTGTGTGTGTGTTCTCTCTTGAATAGCAAAGAGACCAGCTCAAGGACAAAACTTAGCCTCTGCTGCACCAGCTCAAAAAATCACAAAACCTGCTGCTAAATATGGAGTGCCTTTAATGCTTAAGAAGTCTGGGGATGCAGCTAAAAAGCCCTATGAGAAGCCTTCAATTAAATGCCGACAGGTGAGAGAAAGTATTCAGCAGTGAAGCACAAGTATATCTTTTTGATGAGGGGAGTGGAGAAAGTATATGTTGGGACTTCGGTGTTTGTGTTTTTTAAACCTTAACTGCATTTTGTCACGGGCATAGTTTCAGCGACCGATAGATTTCCTTGCAGGAGTGGAAACACGGTATGTAACTAGTCTTTGCAATTGCACTGTGATGCGCATTCAGGTGCAAGGCATCCAATGTGGCATCTGTTGCCTTTCCACCCACTTTCCGGTATAGATTGGCTGTGAATAGTTTTGGACCTGCTCACATATCGCTGCATGCAATTATATCTGCATTAAGGCCCATAACACAGCTGGACGGTGTTATGGCGTGTTTTGGTTCCACCCAGTGTAAAAAGTGTACAAAGACCATATAATAAAATAACAGCAAGTAAACTTTTCCAGTAAACATTCCTGAAAAGAAAACCTAAAATGCTATATCAACAAGCAAGCTTCAAAAACTCAGTGGAATCAAAGTGTTGATTTGGTATTTCAAAGTACTGTATAAAGTGGCACAGCCTAGTGGGTCTTCATGAGTAAGTTCTGATGTTATACTGACCCTGCTGGTACGTGTACCATCTTAAATATTTAGGATCTCATTTGCTTTTTACTTGAGCAGGTTTGTTTTATTTGACTTTTTAAAATTTGTGTCATCTACTGTTGACTTCATCTTTTTTTTTTTTAATTTACAATGTGAGATGCAGCAGGATTGGCTAGGGATCCAATGGATCCTAGGCTGCTCAAGCCCAGCCTTCCCAAAAGCCCTGTTTTAGGGCTTCCTGCCAATTTCTGCCACCAATTGACTGCATCAAATAATCTATAAGCATACCAAGATAGATAGATAGATAGATTAGATAGATAGATAGATAGATAGATAGATAGATAGATATAGTGTCACTCTACTTGGGAAGTCTGTAAAATATTTTCCTTATATGTCCTCATTTCTCTATGCTAAAACAGTGGTAGCTTTTGGCAACTTAGAAATGATCCACGCATGATGTGAAACCAACTGGCTTTTACTTGGCATTAAAAATAGCATGCAATCTTCCATGTGTAAGTTAGTTGGCATGATGTGGCAGGGGAGGAGGAATAGAGATGCGCTTTATTTATGTTTTGTTTTCTATTAACAAAATAACTCTGAAAACAGCAAAATACTTGTGTCAGTATTGCTGTCTTTGGCACGCTGTTGGGCAATCAGATAAATGAATGGATTAAAAATGGTGTTCACTTTTGTCTGTACTGCTGAGAATACATTAAGGCTTCAGTACGTAAGGAGTCAGTGGTACTGAAATCAAATCAAGTCCTAAGTGTAGTTTCCCCACAATAAGATCCACTGACCAAAGTGTGGTTTTTATTTCTCAGTGCACATGGAGAGGCCGAAACTGTAAGATTAATAGCAAGTTTGCAAAGTTAACTTAGTTTATTCCTGCGTTATTGATTCTCCATGTTCAGTTACCTTCTGCAGCACATGGTACATGCATTCCTTCTAATTTGTAGTTTCACTCTTTATTTAGGCCCCTCCACCTCCAGTGAAGAAAGGGAAACCAGTAGAAGAAAGGAGGAAAATGTTTGAGGTATAAAGACATGGAAACTAAGGAAAATAAGCAAAATACTTTTAAATACAAAACAAAACCTTCAAACCTTTCCTCCTTATTTCCTTCCACTAGATATCCTCTAACCTTATTTATATATCTCTTTCTCTCTCTGTGTGTGTGTATATATATAGATATTAAAACCTCTAGAATATGACTCTTACTATGAAGTCCTAACCATCCTGACCTAATTCTCAGGGAATAATGGCTCAGGGTTTGAATCTGTATTTATTTTCCAGGAAGCTGCTAAAAAGAAAAGACACGACATTTTTGAGAAAGACAAAAGACAGCGTGAACAGGTAAATTAAAGAGAGTCACTATTTTTGTTCTGTTTTGAATGATGGAATGCAGGAATATGTCTCATATGTTACCATAGCAGTTGGTTGGCATAATATGTTATCATTTCAAAACATCCTACAGATCAGTTTCCTCAAGGCTGAGCAGATGAGAAGACTTGAGAAGGAAAGGGTAAAATGCTTTTGACTTTCCACTTCTACCCCTAAAGTTTCATCTTCAGAGCATTCATCAATTTTTGGAGTCCCGTTTTCTCACACACATGTCCTCTTTTCCAGATGGAAAGAATAAATAGAGCCAGGGAGCAAGGATGGAGGAATGTGCTCAGTGCAGGTGGAAGTGGTGAAATCAAGGTTGGTAGCTGCTGTTAAATGTATATGCGGACACACCTGTTCTTCCTTATTTCTAACCTTATCAATAATCTGTAGGTGCTTGTCAAGCTCTTACCAGCACCCTTTAGTCCAGAAGAGGGGAATGTTTTTCAGACTGATGCAGCGTTCCTCTGTGGGCAATCTTCCAGAGGCTACATGCCAGTGGTTGGCAGAACCAGAGGCAAAAATGGCAGAGCAATAGGTGGTGTTGGCATCCGTCTGTCTCAAGAGACAATGGAGTGCACCTCTGGGGGCAAAGTCCAACTGCTGTGTTAGCAACACCAAAGTGACCTCCCTGGGGCACAAGCCTGGGCAGTGTTTATGGAGGTTCTGGGCTGCTCAGATGACAAGGCCTTCCTCTCGTCCTCACTGATGCGGTCCAAAGGAGCAATACGTTTAGCACCAGCTTGGAGTTGCCAGGAGGAGGCGTACAAGGCACCATCCAACAATCTTGGGGACTCCACTCCGGATTTGTGTAGGGTTTACTCTTTAGCCTTTTCTTCTCCCAAAGATATCCAGCAAGGTTTAGATTCCCTCTACAGTACGTGTAGAAACCGCCTTCTTGAACAATGGACCCAGTATTGTTATCTTTGTACAGTTGGTTCCATTCTAGCCATGTGAAAGTCATATATATATATACACACACACACACCTCCCTCCCATCTAAGCAGGCAAGAAGCATTATCACAGTGCAGCCACAAATGCTTCAAAGATTCTCAAGGCAAACGTTCTTGAGGGCAAAGCGGGGGGGGGGGGGGTTGGCCCGAGGAGAGTCCTGAGGACTGGATAGGGCATTCTGGAGGACCACGTTTTGTGTTGGGTGCAAAATAGCATAAGATACAATGGGAACCGCCCCCCAAAACCCCCACCTTTGCTGGTGTTTGTTTTTTAGCCTTTGTTAAGTTGTAGTTTTCAACTAGGTCCAATCCAAAACTGCAAGGATGAAGGCTGCACATTTTTTCATGTTACAGTGAATTTATTTGTGTGGGTTTCTATAAGCATTGCAGAAGATGCAATCCTACGAAAGCACAATGTTGATCAGAACATGCTGTGAGATGAATGCATGTGTAGATCCTATGCTCTGGTCAAAAGAGAGACACTTAACAGTGCTGTAGATGGCACTCTTCATCAAATAATATGTAACATTTCTATTTTTTAAAGGAAGCCACAAGGCAGATAGGAATAAATGCACAAGTGTGTATGGGTCTCCGTTGCTGATAGTAATCAGATAATTGTCAGAAATTACTGAAAGCCACTTTGTATCACCAACTAGCCGGATATTGTAATACAGAAGTCACTTTTATGTTTAGAGGTTCTTAATTACAATATATAAATCTGACTTTTATTACCTTAAGGAGAGCAGGTGCTGCCAATTCTCATTGGAATCATAACATGAGAGCTTATTCTTAAATTCCTAGGCTCCGTTTTTTGGAGGCGGAGGAGCTGTTGTGCCTTTACCTGTGCCTGGTCGAGGACAATATGAACACTATCATGCTATTTTTGATCAGATGCAGCAACAAAAGGAAAATATTAAAGTAACAGAGGGAAGAGATGCTGAATTGAGAGAGAAACATGGTCCAGAACCTATTGAAAGGTATGTCTGCCTTCGTTAAAAAGCAAAGAGCAAGTCATTCTAGATGAAAGTAATGAAAATTGCTATGCATATTTATCTACAGAGGACCACCTGGAATTCATGCAGGAGTTCCTAATGGGCCTGCAGTTCATCATCATTCACCTGATGCTGATGCAATTAGGAAAAGAATGAAAAGATTGGAGGAGGTGTCTAGACAAGCCAATGCAAACAGGTTGGACTGATGATGTGTGGATCTGTCCTGTGTGTGTAGGTTTCTGTCACTGTCTGTTTAGTTTAATAACTAACACTAGAGTGTGAATGACAGTCTTAGATACACCATAATCATCTGCCCACCTATCTAGATGAGAGTTGTTATATGATATTACTAATTTCTTTAGGAACCAAAATGCTTACCTATTTAATAAGTTAACAAGCTTGCACAAGTATATTGTGCAAGCAGTATAACAATTGCAGGGGAGGGTCCAATTAAAAAAAGTGCCTAATTATCCTCAATTTATATTTCCTAGATTATGTAATCCAGAGCAGTAAACTTCAACTTTTTTCAGATTACGCAGCTTTAACCCAAACATTAGGGGATTCATTTCACAGTGTTTTACCCATATATTTGTGTGGTGGTAATGTTGTGAGCCACGCTAGGGCAAGGCCCAGTATTTGAAGACCAATGACCCATTGGATAGCAACAACATTGTTGTATCTGGCTATTGTCCAAGATGATACATTTACTTCACACATCATGGGTTGCCCCTTTTTAAGGCCTCTAGAGTTGCTTGCCTGTATGACAGGCAACAGAAACTGGCAGGATGAGGCTTGAAGAACATGGATTTAAGATTTTATTGTACACTTCTGCTGCAATACCGCTGTTGTCTTTTATAATTGTAATTTCTCTTCCAGTGCTTATGATGCAAATAGTATATTATGGAAAATACATTTCAGCCTTAAACAAAAATAGACCTCTTTTTAAGCTGTCAGGATTGCTTCTTGTTTAAATTTGTCTTCCAAAGCAGTTCCAAGAGGGTAGAAAAACCTTCCCAACCTCATTGTCACTAGACGTTTTTGACTGCAACTCCCCTCATCCATGGTTATCAACCATGTCATCTGAGACTTGTGGGAGTTGGGAATCTAAAACCTTCGGAGGGCACCAGGTTGGGGAAGGCTGGGGTAGGCATTTGTGTGCTTTCATTGCAATCTAAAAACTCTCAGACAAATGAAAATTGCAGGAAGGGTGTTTTTTCCTTGAGGACCAGGGTTGGAAAACCTGATGTCCTCTAGATGTTGGACTCCAACTTCCATTGCCACCAGCCAGAACGGCCCAATGGTCAGGGATGATAGAAGGCTGAAAGCCTGGCTAAAGAGCATCCATGACCATCAGCTCTAGGACCTTGCCCAAGAAAGAAAACTTACACTTGACCCATCCTGTACAGTGGTTAGCAGAATATATTTCTAAATGTACTTGACTGTCGCTTGCTAGCCACCTGTTGTATTACGTGCTTATCTTGGATCAATAAAGTGCTGAATGATGTCGCTGCATTTATTTGAAGTCTGCTGAAATCTTAAATTCAGTATATTTTTCCTACTAGTTTCCAGTTCCTCTTCTTGGTTATATATATATTTTTTTTCAAGTAAATCAAACTCGTAAAATGTTTTACTCAGGCAAAAAGGATGGGTAGCCGCAGAAAGAGCTAAACAAGTTGAGGAATTCTGGCAACGGAAGAGAGAAGCCATGCAAAACAAAGCTCGTGCTGAAGGACATATGGTATGAAATTTTACTTTCCTACTGTATCAACATTTGAATTCTATTTTTTTAACAGTTAACTTCCACATGAACTTGTAAAATCTATTAATCTCTGCAGCAGGGCAGTAGTAATTCTTAAACTTTAGGATTGTGTTAGAAGTAATCCACAAAAATTAGATTCTGCATCTTCCCAGTAGTTGACTTGCTTCCTATATCTATATTGAATCTTATTTTCTATTTGAGCTGGTGGTATGAGACAGTAGCTTGCAAATCATGCAATCCAAAGAAGTATCTTTGAGTTAACAGAAGAATTTGCACAATGAAATTTCTCCCTCCTCCTGATTACGGCTGCAATCCTGACCATGTCTGCTCAGAAGCAAGTCCCATTGAGTTCAGTAGAACTTGCAGTTAGGAAAATGAGGCTAGGATTGTATCTGAAAAGTTTTTTCCTGGTGTTGCACCAGTATTTAAGGATGGCTTGCCAGGTAGGGTGGAGAGCTGCTCTCAGGAGGAGAAACCCTTGCAGCGTATATAGACTTTGGTATGCAGCTCTTTGGGGTGACCAAGGTACTTGGTCAGTTCAAAGTTCAGCTATGCAGCACATGCTCTTTTAGCCACTGAAGCTTTGCATGTGAAAAATTCATTGACGTGTTTCAGGTTTAATGGAAAATCATGGCTATGAGTAAGCCATGCTGAACCTCAGACTTATGTCCTTTCCCCTCTTCCTTTTTCATGTGCAAGAGAGCAGAAACAAACAAGCCACCGTTCCCAAAGTATAGGCATTACAGGAAGCCCTGGTTTGTTCAAAATTGTGACCAGAAACCTTCCAGTTAGCTTCTAACATGCAAAGGAGAGCAGGATGGGGGAGCTGAAAAGATCAGAACCTACTGTGACTTGTTTAAGCACCAGGAAAGCATAGCTTCCTACTATATATATAAACTGAGCCAGGACATGGGTGTTGCTGTGGTCTAAACCACTGAGCCTCTTGGGCTTGCTGATCAGAAGGTTGGCAGTTTGAATACCTTCCCATAAACTGAGCCATTGTTGTATTTTCCTTCTGGTTCATGCCATGCATAACCACTGTGCTCAAGTATTCATGTTACCTTGGGCATGGGGAAAACAACAACAAAATCTGAATTAAAAATGCTTTGAGTTTCTCACTGCAAATCTGTTGCCAACTTTGGGGGTTCGGCACTCAGATACGAAAATCAAGTTTAAATCATTATTATAAAAAGTCTTTGACTTTTCTCCCCAAGACATTATAAATCCAAAGGTAGCCTGAAATCTGTTTTGGTTGATATTATGGTGGTGGCTTCTGTGGTCCACACCCATTCCATGTCACAGACACATGTCTTCATGCTTTAGAGCATTTGCTGGCAGATACTTTCTCTACTCATGACAAAATGTGTCTACACCATAAAATGAGAACATTCCTGATAATCTCTGCAGGTCAAAGAGTGAGGTGTGGCTAGACAGAGGAATATTAGTGTAGAAAGAAGAATTTAATGATCCTTTTTATAGTTTGCATACACTTAAAGAGTTTCCCATTGCTTTTTTAAAAAAGAAAACTACTATTAGCATATGAGTTACGCTGTCTCGGAGGTGGCAGTGATCTGTACATCCACAAAACCCCATTTCCATATGAAGGGAAATAGAGCAATGTTTTATTTCCCAAATAGGAGGAGCAAATGCCATGGCATGGCAAATTGTCACCTGAATTTCCATTACCTTTCCTGTTCGCCTTCCTTCAATCTCTGATAGTGAAATCTGTGTCATGTTTTTCAGGCTGGAATGAACCACCCATCTATTTTTGAAACAGTAGCTCCATCTAAAAAGCCTATAACTTACATTAGGACAAGTTCACACGCTTTTCTTCTCGGTCCTAGAGTAATAGATAATTTTAGAGAGGTTTTAAGGTGCTGCTATCAGTAAATTAATAGGAGAGAAATGGGAGCACTCTGACAACTTGGAAACTTTTATGCGCTACAGCCAATATCATCTATGCATGCAACACAGGTTTTTGTACCAGTCAGTACAGTATCTACCTGCATGCAATTATGAGCCAGTTTGAAAGCAGCATCCCATTTGGATGCAGAACAGCTGTGCAGAAACAGATATGAAAAGCCCACACTTTAGAAACAGTGGGAGTTTGTTATATTTTACACTTTAATTAGGTGTAAGGGGAGAAATGTTGCTGCTTAGTCTTCCCACCATGTGGATGAACTACTTGACTGCCTGGCTTAGTACTCAGGGAGTGTGGCTCAGAGCTTGTTCTGGAATCAAGCAGACTTTACTCGCTCTAGATCAAACTATCCTATCAAAGGACCCAAATCTTTGCTGCCTTCTGCAGAAACAGCAAAAGAAGAGATCACCTCTGTGATTATTACCCCTGTGTAGTATTGGTAAGAATTTGACTGACTAAACAAATTATTGCCTTTCCAAAATTACCCAAGTGCACCATATTAAATCAATAGCAACAAATTTCAATACTTTATCACCTATAATATGCCACTCGGGCAGCGATATGCATTTATGCCACCACAATCGCTTGAAGATTTTTGGAAGGTTTCTGAGGGGGATTTAACCCAAAGCATGCATGTTAAACCATGTTGCAATAAAGCTTTGTTTTCATTTAAACAAAGTGTTGACACTTGACTCAATATACAGCAATTATACACTAATAATTCATTGTGGCAGTGAAGTTCCAACAGTGCATGCCAAAGTTCTAAACTGAACAGATGTTACAGTCTTAAAGGCACAGTCTAAAATATGAGATACAAAGAAACAAGAAAAGTGAAGCTTGGGTAATTAAATAACGCAGAGTGTATTTTTGCTTTATCTTAGCCATTCATTGAGAGAAAAAATAGTAGATGTTGATAAATATAAGGTTAGATAATGTGGTGGCCCCAACCGGTCTTGAATTTAATACATTAAATGGTGAACAGGGCACCCTGCAAAACCTGACAGCTATCTATGGAGGCAGGCCCATTTCTTCAAGAGGAAGGAAAGCCAGAAACAAGGAGGAAGAGGTATGCTTCCTGCATGTTTTCTGCCTTCATTGCACATATAGAACCCTTTCCTGCCTCATTTTTTCTGCATGGGTTGTCATGTATAATCAGAGGAAAGGCCCCTCCTTGGCATTCTAATTAGTTTCAACTTGCAACTCCTAGAGTTGTCCCATAGATGAATTAACATACCTGTCACATAAGTTTGTCACGAAAAGTGAATCATTCCTATTCCCTTAAAACAGAATTTGCCCTCATTGTCTTTTAATAGCTCTCCTCCACAACTCCTAGGCCACCAGCGATGGGTCTGCTGAAATCACTTAGAAGTATAGCGTTGATACTCTTCCATAAGAAGTTGTTCCATTAATTTCCCACTCTGTGAAATTGACATACATTGTTTAAGTTATGTATTGCTGCAACTTTCCTCTGACACTTTTTTAAAATTTTATGTTCCTTCAGGAATACTTGGCAAGACTAAGGCAAATTAGACTTCAAAACTTCAACGAACGCCAGCAAATTAAAGCTAAACTTCGTGGAGAAAAGGCAAGGATTCTAACCATGAAGGCATTTTATTATAGCTCCGTTCGCCTTGTTTTCTGCTTTGTTAGATGAAACTGAATTGTTTATTCTGAGCTTGACAAGTGGAGCTCCACTGATTCTGATGTCGAGGTGGCAATCTTCTTGATGTCCAGCTCTTCAAGGAAAGGCTTTATGCCTCCATGGCTGCATGCAAAGCATTTGCTTTACTCAGTTATGGCCCTTATCAGTGAGCCAAGTGTTCAAATGCTCATGTGGCTGCTTGGAAATTTGAGACGGAGTTCTAAGAGTTGATGCAACATGTGGCCAGGCTACTAAAGATTGGCTCTTTTTGATCCTGCAGCGCTCAGTCCATATGGCTCCCCACTGGTTATAGTTGTCTCGTGGCAAGTTTTTAAATGAATACCATATTGCAGGGCATCTTGTAATTCCACCCTAAGATTCTTGCTTCTCATTTTGTTTCAGTTATGAAAATGGAAAAAGACCCCCCCCCCCACAAAAAAAGGAAAAAGACTCCATACATATGCATAGAACATAAATGATTATATTAGACTTCAGAACTGGGAGTTGTAAAGACTCTGATATGACTAATTTTAATTTACTGGAATATTTGCGAGCATTTTTGGAAAGTGTACCAAAATTCCGGTTAGGTCACATTTCCCTGGGGTTAAATTATTAGGAATTTCCAAAGGAAATCCTCTCAAAATTGTATGCATTATCATGCTTCTAAATCCTGTCAAGACTATGAAACTATAATATATAGCCTCAAGAGCTCCCTGCATAAAATTTAATGAAACTTATGAGATTTAAAAAATTATTGGTATAGCTTGCAGTGTTCTCTTCTGTTACTAGTCTGCTAAGTATATAAATTTGAGAATAACTGTTTTACAGAATGAAGCTTGTGGTTCTCCTGTACAAGAAATAGATGAAGAAGCAGAGCTAAGGCGTAAGAAAATTGAAGCGCTAAAGGTAATGGTGAAAGAGTGGTAGAGGAGAACTTGCTGCGTTGATTTACAAAAAAAAGGGTGGGTGAAAACAGAACAGCCAATAGAGCTGTTTCGTACACTGTTCTGCACATACTAGCATTAAGACCTTGCTGAGTATCACAATGGATGGCAAGTTCCATCACATTTTGAGAATTTTTTTCATGGAAGATCAACGCAGGAACATTTATGGTGTAGGGCCAGGAAGTGAAGTGAGATGGGGAACAGTGCAGGGACCATTGGTGCTGGCCACATTGGTGCACATGGCCCTTGCCATGCCTGCTGCATCTCATCAGTTGCCATTGGGAACCTTCAGGAGCATGTTCAGTATTCCTTGCCTGGTGCTGCTGTAGCTCCTCCTCATCTTTCTGTGCCTCTCCAGCTACTGTCTTGTAGCGCTATACGAAGCTGCAACCGTGATGGAGGGTATCGCATTGATCCTGAAATGTGTTTTCTGTAAAGTCTGGAAATTATTGAGCAAAAGTGTATATGGGGTTTTCTAATGTAGACTTCAAGAAGAGCCACGTAAGTAATTGCTGGTGCAACATATTGTACATGCACTGGTCTTTAGAACGCAGAGTGCCCCTTGCTGAAAAGTTGCTCTCTTTTTTGGTCACATTACAAGGCACAAGCAAATGCCCGGGCTGCAGTCCTGAAAGAACAGCTAGAACGGAAGAGAAAAGAAGCATACGAAAGGGAGAGGAGAGCTTGGGAAGAGCATGTAAGAAAGATGAATTTTGACACTTCCTCTCTGCTGATGCAATTTCCACTTAGAAGCTTAGATTAGTATTGTTTAATTTCTTCTTGTATCTCCAGAGGTCTTGAAGTAAGTGTTGACAGCCTGGTGTCTTTTGCATACTAGTTTTCGTTCATTTCGTTCATTTTTAGCATTAGTGTGCTCTTGTGCTCTAGTGTGTGATGGGATCTAGGGCCTAGAACAGGCATAGGCAAACTCAGCTCTCCAGATGTTTTGGGACTACAACTCCCATCATCCCTAGCTAACAGGACCAGTGGTCAAGGATGATGGGAGTTGTAGTTCCAAAACATCTGGAGGGCCGAGTTTGCCTATGCCTGGCCTAGAACATATCTACCCAATCTTGTTTGGGTAGAAAAAGTAGTAGAGTCTGCTGGATTATAACATATACTTCAGACCAGGAGCACTTTAATGATGCCACAATGTGCATGAATTTCTTCTCGTAGTGGACTGGTATGTTTATCTTCCCATGTAGTACTGAGAAAAGCACAAGAATGTGGATAAGAAATAGAGGATCATCACCATTGCCCACATAAACATTTTAAAGAGCCCCCAAACTGCTTCCGCCTCCCCAGTTGCACAACACCAAAAATATACAAATAGCACTACATCACTTCTGGAGTGATTGGGGATGTTCTAGGAACTCTAAAAAAAATGTGTATTTCACAAAAGTTAAGTTCCTTTTTGTGTTTAATGACTCTGTGCTATGCTGCATGTGGAGATGCAGCAAGTTGCCAGAGAGCAAAGAACACTCACCACTAGCAACCTAAACTACTGCTCTATTCTAATAATAGTAGATCCAGGGAGTTCATATCTGACTGTCATGTCCATGGAATAGGACCAATTTTTACAAAATCTAAATAGTTGAATGATCATGTCTTAATTAAAGAAGAAAACAAGTGATAGAATTTGGTCAGTTAATCAGTCTGAAGCTGCTGGTTTTTTTTAAAAAAAAAGAAAAGCTCTTACAGCTTTATATTTTTCTGTGATAGCTGGCTGGGAAGGAATGAAACTGTTCTACCCTTTTCTATTTGGTTGTTACAAAATGGTAGCTTTTGATTTTAGAGGCTGTCTTGCATAGGAGAGTCAAAATCTCAGAGGAAAGTTAAAACTACAAGGGGATGTTTTTCATCAAGTTGTGCCCTGGAGGCTCAAAAGTTCAGCCTAGGAGCCTGATTCATTAAGAAGAAATAGAAACTTAATCAGGAGTCTACTCGCTTTATGATTAGCCAAAAGGTAAGGAAGGGGAGAGAATATATTGTACAGAAGTGAAGCTAGAAAATTGGGTGGTTAGTTGTGAAGTCAGGAACTTGGAGAGTTGCAAGACAGAAAACGGTCTAGAATATTTTGAGTGCTGAGTGGTTGAAGGCATAGCTGGACACTGCAGCAGACAAAAGCTAGGAGAAGACCACAAAGTGACCTATTAGCTAAACAGAGGGATGCAAATTAATAAGCATTGGTGTGGTTAGGGAAACAGTCTAGACTATGTATAGCTGGATGCATTTATCTCTTTATATCCACTTGGTGGCAGTGGTGATGAAGGAAGAGCTGGTTGGTTTTGCTGGTTTGCTTGCCTCCCTTCCCTCTCACCATGCAGCCTACAGGCTGTGCCCTTACACTAACACTTCATCATTGCCATGTGAAACGTAGCACATTTTACTTTATACCCACAGCTGGTAGCCAAAGGGATAAAGAACCCCATGGGAGCTGCAGAATTAAGTCCCACACATGGCAAACAAGAAGGTGGAGGTTCCCCTACCAGGCTGATGAAGCCCATTTCACCACAAATCATCTCCATGACATCCGCTTTGAAGGAAGTGGGCGCGGTAAGTCGTATATTTCAAAGCAGTAACCACATGTATCTCCATTCAGTGTGCAAGTGTCAGGAAGGGAATATGATTCTCAGTGCTCCTCTCAAGAATGAAAATTGTCTGTGCACGCACAAAACCACTACTGTATTGTGTTCTACATGCTTTTTAAACACACAAATTGATTTGTGTGAAAAATTGGCATGAAAATTGGCCTTCTCATAGATTAACATTGCCATTGTAGGAATTCTGCCTGCAAGGAATACGTCAACAATAGTATGCTGAAACATTCACTGCACAGCTGTTAATGGCAAGCATTGTTTCCCCCTCTGTTCTTTCTTGTACTAATTACTGTATTTGACACAGTCTTTCATGTTGTTTTGTTGCATGTTTTGGATTTTAAAGGATGAAAATGCGTCGGTCATCCAAGAAGCCTCAGTAGAAGCAAAACCTGATGTTGCTTTTCAAGTAAGTTAAATTACTTCAGCTTTGTTCTATACTTTGGTTTTTTAGAGGTTTTGCTTTTTATGTAATGGGTTGTTTTGTTGTTTCTTTCCTGCTTCAGAACAAGCGAAACATACTCCGAAGACTGAATGAAAACCTTAAAGCACAGGTAGATATAAAAGAGGAAAATGAACCTAAAGACATCTGTGAGGTAGCTCTGCCTGATGAGAAGAACCAGCATCAAGAAGAAAATCATCCGGTTCCACCTGATCGTAAGAAATGGGAGGCTGGGGCTCAACTTGTGGTTCCTCTAGCACAATTAACAATGGAAGCATCTTTCACTGGTACAGAGGGTAAGTTGACTTCGTTTAAGTTTGTTAATCAAATCAAGTGAATTGCAAAGATTGCACTTACTAGGTAATGCAATCCTACTTAAGTTAGTCTTGAACTTGCTTCCTCAAAGATTTGTAAGTTGCAAACTGTTCGGTCACATAGCTTCAGTAGACCCAATCTTTCTCCTAAGTCTACTCTCCATTCAGAAGTCCTTTTCTCTCCCTTCCTTCCTCCCCCACCCTAATTATGTCACAAATTGTTAGCAGCTGTGTGTTCCCCAACTGGCAGTGAACAAGGTGCAGACCTTTCGCAGTGTTTCACATCCAGTGGTTAGCAACTTGAAACTTTCTCCGATTCATTGCTTTTGCTGTAGAAAATATATAACAGAAAGGAAATATTAATTCTCAGATTTCTGTAGCCAAATCTTGATCTAATTTCATTGTATTTAATCTAATCTAATTGCACTGAATCAGAATGTTTTGTTTTAATAAACATTTGTATTGGCTTTTATCTGTGTATCGTAGAAGCCTTTGCAGCCCATTTTGTTCTCTTTATACCCTTCAAGAATAAATTAAATTGGGATGGTATGTTCTTTACTGACAGATCATTACTCTTTTGTCTTTCATTGAAAATAAGGGGGGAGGAAGCCCTTCCTAAAGCTTTTTATGTCAACGTGTTAAATATTTCCCTACAGCACAGACATTAGGAGAGGTTATTAAGCTAGACGCTGCTGAACCCCAACGAAAAGTCTGGGGCAAAAGCCCCACCGATTCAGTGTTGAAGATACTTGGAGAGGCTGAGTTACAACTTCAGACTGATCTGCTAGATGACCTAAGTATTACCAACGGTAAGGAGAAGCTGAAGCTATGTTAAGTTTTAAAAAACTTGTATCAGGCTTATATTTTGCACTGAATCTTTCATGAGTGGTGGTTTAGGATAGACCTTTGGGACGCGGGTGGCGCTGTGGGTAAAAGCCTCAGCACCTAGGACTTGCCGATTGAAAGGTCGGCGGTTCGAATCCCCGCAGCGGGGTGCGCTCCCGTCGCTCGGTCCCAGCGCCTGCCAACCTAGCAGTTCGAAAGCACCCCCGGATGCAAGTAGATAAATAGGGACCGCTTACTAGTGGGAAGGTAAACAGCGTTCCGTGTGCTGCGCTGGCTTGCCAGATGCAGCTTGTCACGCTGGCCACGTGACCCGGAAGTGTCTGCGGACAGCACTGGCCCCCGGCCTCTTAAGTGAGATGGGCGCACAACCCTAGAGTCTGTCAAGACTGGCCCATACGGGCAGGGGTACCTTTGCCTTTACCTTTACCTTGGACTACTAATTTCCATTTATCCTTGATTTAATAACAGAGTAAAGCTTCCATTCTGAATAAAACCTGTTCTTGTTCTCTTTAACCCCAAGCAGTAGCAGTTCAAATCCAGGCACCTCTTGCACTGTGAATCATTGTCTAGAATCTGTTTTCTCTCTTCTACTTACAGTGACACATTAAATTGGACTTTAATACATGGAGTGAAATTACAGGGGACCAAAACAGGCATAGTAAAAAGGAAATCATTTTATTATGATGAAAAATCAAATTACCATTTGATAGGTTAATAAGAATTTTAAGGCACACTTTAATTTGTTGAAGTGTTTTCACTATTTAATACAGACTTGATGCCATTTTAAAATATGTATTTTCTTAAAAACTGTTCCCTTTAATATTCCTGAGTATAAAAGACTGGAACTTAACGGTCTCATACAATTAAAAAAATGCATACAATTTCCAGCTGTTTATGTAAGACTAAAAACAATTCACTTTCGGACCCATTTGAATGTTGCAATAAACCACAGTTTGTCTTAAATTGGGGTGGCTAATCCCTTGTTTGGTGGCCTTCAAGCAACTTTTTCTTCTCATCTAAGACCCTACTGAATTAATCAGTAGCTCTATATATCTATATCTATATCTATATCTATCTATCTATCTATCTATCTATCTATCTATCTATCTATGTGTGTGTTTTAAAGTAGGCATCGCACTAGAGGTGGAAGGAGAAGTTTAAATCCAGCACCCTGTTGGGAATGCAATCACTCAATAGACAATGATCAACTAGATCATTTGATGAACAGGGAGGGAGCAATAACTCTTCTCAACTGATCTGCATGTGTTGAGGTGGCCACACCTATTGCTGGCATGCAGCGCCAGGAGGGCTGGCAATGGGTGAATGCAAAAGCTTAACCACACCAATCATGATTAAACCATGCTTTAAGAACATGTGTTCCCCCTGTCACAGGGAGGAGCTTAAACAAGCCAACGCAGAACATGGTTTCCTTTGTTTCAAACAAACCACAAGCCAGAAATAAACCAAAGTTTGCTCTTGGTCTGTTTCTGGCTTACCACTCATTATTCGTTAGATACAAAACCATGGGGCCATGGTCAGATGGCACAACAAGCTGTCGGAACTACAGTTTGTGTGATCCATGAGCAATAGAAGAGAAGCCGCACAAGTAGCCATGCGGCAAGGAGGAAACATGTTCATTATTAAACTATTACTTAAGACAAACTGTGACTTAAGACATGTTAACGAGGCTGCTGTAAGGATGCAAGTCTGTTTTCTTCCTTTTAGTAAAGAAACCTGCATGTATTAAATCTGGACAGCTTACCTTTTTACCAGACATCTGTGCTGCAACATATTCAACGAGGTGTATATTTAAGTGGCAATTTATTACTTTGCTATAGAAGTTTCAAAGGAAGCATTAACAGTGAGAGACAACAGTGAAATGAAAGCAGAAACTCATGCCAGAGAGGAATCATCGACTGAAGTGGAAAATACTGAAAAGACGACACAAGAAAGCTCTCAAGCATCTGAATCTACCCAGTTGACAGCCAGGCCTGATCTGATAAATGGTATGACTTTCCAGTTCCAAATTTATTCACACACCCACACCCCTGTTTTTAGTAAGGAGCAGAGAAATGCTGTTAATGGAAGTTTAATAATTAATAAATTAGGGCAATACAATGTCAAAAATAATTTATGCAATGGTAACACACTGAAGAGTTCTAATAAAATTCCAAAGTTCTCTTTAAATTTGGCCTTTGCTTGTAGTTGCTTGTCAATGGTGCATCTTAGCATGGACGGCTTATGAGAGTAAAATAATTGTTTCAGTGCCTTCCCATAGGACATATGTGTTTATGCATAACAATTATAAATAGCTTTTGCTCCTCCTGCTAAATTTTAATATCCCTTAGGAATTCTGATGCAAGTAAATGCCTTTAGCACAAGTACCGCTCCTTTCATTCGTGAACTTGTTTCCACAGAGCCTGAAGACTTGGAATCAGAAGTGTTAGAAGAAAGCAAAGAAGATAAATGCAAAGCAAATATATTCCCTGTCATTGCTAATGTGTGGGTTAAAGAAAGAGCAGAAGCAAAGGAAATTGTGTAAGTCACCTTCCCTTCATGCTTCCACTGGTATGAAGTTTCATTTTTGAGAGTTTAATGCGGAAATATATTGTGTGTGTGTTTATTTCCTGGCTTTGGTCATCTTTCACAGGTCAGAAGATCCTACTGATAGTAGCCAATATGACAACAAAGATCTTCCAGAGGATGGGCTACTAAAAAAAATGCCACTCCATGATGAAGCATCCGTAGGTCAGCAGTCATATTATTTATACTTCTTATAATCTAAAATGGAATTCAAGATTTTGGGGTATTCTGTATGTCTTTTGCCAATGTGAATTGGAATACTTAGGTTGCAGTTCTGTGTCCCACAAAGCCCTGCTGCTTCTGAGCAGACATGTAGGACTGAAGTGTAAACAGAGAGTTAAACTTAACATGTCTTGTTCTTCTGGTCTGTAGGGAGTATAGTAGACAGGAGAGGGTTAACTTCCCTTCAAGAGGAAAGCCCAGGCCAAATAGCAGCAGCAGCAGCAACAAAATGTATGTATTTCCTGAATAGGAGGAATCTTCCAGTTACAGGACAACTTTTCAGTGTAGAAATTTCTTATGGGGCGAAAAACCATAAGCAGATAATCACATTTATCAACAAAAGAACAGTAGTGAAGAAGAAAAGATATGGAGGGAAAAGGAGGAGTCCAGTGGTGTCCCTAACTGAGAACTGCTAAGGGAAATGGTGCATCCTAGATTTGCAAATGACCCTCTGTGATTTGTACTCTATATGGTTTGGTTGTTGCTATTTAGTGTGGGCAGACCTGTCTGCTCCACTCTCCACTGACCAGAAGAACACTTCATAGTAAGTACAACATTCCACTCTCGGAACAGCGAGGAAGCAGACAGCAAAAGGATATCATCATATCAGGGTGGAAGGAACAACTCTTTATAGCTGCTGATATTGTACTTTCCTGTAGAGGAATATTTGAGGAGAAGCTTGTTGCATGAAGGTGGACAGTTGACCTCTTGATCCCCTGTTGAAGGTTTCTGGTAGTGTGCTGTGACCAAGCCATCCAAGGTAGATGTTCCGTGCACAGAAAAGGCTGTTACACCCTTGCGGGCGCATGGCATTCGTCAGCATACTAGGTCAGGCAACATGTATTCTGACTCCTCTGCTCATTATGTTTCTTCCCTGTGTGCCAGTATGGAAGCAGTTCTGGCATAGACTGGGAGTCTTGGCCCCTGAGTACAACTTGAGGAGACTTCTGGGTGCCAGACAGAAATTCCATATCCTGGGGAAATGGGGTTAAGGTGGTTCTGTAGGATTTATATTTCTGCATACCAGGAGAAGGTACTACTGCAGCCTGTGGGCAGTGACTGGCTTGGAGTTATCTGTCCTAGGGGATTCTTTACAAGGAACCAACCAGAGCCAGTTAACAATGGATGTAACCACGCTGGACTGAGGAACACTTGATATGCTATAATCCATACATTTAGCCTTGACCTCATTGGCTGCCAAGGTACAGGCAGAAAAGCGTGTGGTTCTAAGCATGCATCTTCCACCATGAGCAGAAATGTTACCCAACTTATATAAACCTTACAGAAAACTACATTTTGATGAGGTGTGCGTTTCAGCAGTTCTTTATGCTTCGAAACCCAGGAGACGAGGTTTCAGTCTTAAGGTGACATTGGTAACCTCTAAGTGACTTGCATAGAACAACTTCATAAATGTGGTTCCAAAAGTTGTGGAAAGAACTACAATTCCAGGGAAAAGTTCAGCTAGCGGGCCATGCACTAGAGGGACCTTTCAAGCCACTCATGGATTCATGAGAATTATTATTTATTTAAACTGTAGCTATCTATAGAAGCGCTTTGCTCTTGCCCTCGGAAATAGTTCCTTGACCCCTGAGGACTTAGGGAAGAGTCAGTTCACTAAATGGAAGCAATCTGCTGCTCCTATTCTGATGGCTTCAAAAAAGAACCCTGTCGCTTCTGCCTAGAAGGCTTGCTAAAAGTTATTGTCAGACCTATATTTGCTCTAGAAGAACCCTGGGCTCCTGAGTTATGAACTGTCTTTCAATAGACTAATGAACAGAAGGGTCTATTCATTCAGTCTCTCTCGCACGCATTTTCTCAAGCAATGCAGACACTATAATGAGTATTTTCAAAAACCTGGTGAGGAATGGGGACTCTTAACACTGAAGGGAAACCCTTTTACTTGGAAGGAACTGGCAGAGGGGAAGGGAAGGCGGGAGCCTGGAAATTGCCATCTGTCCCCATTTTGTCTTTACATAAAGGCAAAGTCATCTGCTACTTGTCACAATCCAACCCTCTGCCTCTAAACACACTAGCCACGCTAACAGATAGCAAATTGGAGAGGCCGTTTATGGGTAGGGGAAAGCTATAGCACCCTTACACATTGTAGTCATTTTGCTCTTAAAAGCTTGAACTCTTCCATCCACCACCCACTTTGAGGGATTTTGGGGCAGTCGCACAATTAATTAGTAATTTTCAAGGAAAGTTAACGCAAGGTGCAGCATCGGCCTACAGCATATCTTATTTCTGCAGTAAATTATTGAACTGCATCTAACACTTTTTAAAAGCAAAGCTTGCTGGAATGTTAACCTGTACATGTATTTGTAAAATGGTGTTTTCTCTCTCGCTCCAGATCCCCATGATTCCATGCAACCTGAACCCTTTTTTCAGAAAGTGGTACAGCATCAAGCAAGATTAACAGCTTTTCCTGTTCTGTCGGCACAGTCTTCCCTTGATGATTCCATTCCAACAAGGTCACGCTCTGTATCGCCAGAAAAAACAAAAGGCAAAAATTCATTGTTGATAGGGCTTTCTACTGGTCTCTTTGATGCGAACAACCCAAAGGTAAGCATTCCCCCCCCCCCCCCAAAAACCCAACAAACCTTAAACGTTGCACATGCATGTATTTGCTGCATGGGTATATAATGCTTACGGAATTGTTGCGTTCTACAGTCTACAAATGGACTTGCACCCGTGCAGCTGTTCTTTGTAATACTAGAAATGCACAAAAAAATTAAAAGTGCTACTTGGGAGATTTTTTTATTATAATTGGGGGCAGCCTCCTGAAAATGTACCTGATACTAGTATACTATTGTATTATATATATATATATATATATATATATATATATATATATATATATATATATATATTTGGAAAGTAATAAAGGAGAATTCATAATCTTAGCATGAAAACTGTTCTTGATTATTCATTCTCCCATTTCCCCCCACTCTGGAAGAAAACAAACAGGAGCTGCTTGTTACTATCATAACTATGCTAATGTAAATTTGCAAGTTATTTTTGTTATTATGGTCACACGTTCACATTCTTGCTGGTTGGTCTGGTCTGCTCGTTTAATGCAGTATTCCTTTTTAGCTGCTGAGAACCTGTTCGCTCCCAGATCTTTCCAAGCTATATAGAACACTAGTTGATGTTCCCAGTGTTGCTGATGTGCAAAATCAACAGAGTCTCGAAATAGATGACATGGAGGATGAGCCCATCAAAGGAGAACAATCGGATTCTGAAGACATGTGAGCAAAAAAAAAAAAAAACTCTCAAAAACTGAAAAAGTATCTCCATAAAGCATAAAAGCTTTTTGTTAAAAAAATTATTTTAAAAATCTAGTACAGCCACACTAAAATAACTGGCTATGTGGTAATATCTTGGTGGCTTTCCTCAAGGGAATAAAATTAAACCAATGCTATGCAGTGAAAAGCAATGAAAAAGAAGACTTGAAAATGTGATGCAGAGTTTTATCTTCTGTTTACAATAGGCTAAGTACTGACTGTACCTATTACCAAATCACTACTTCTTTTGCTGTTGCTGTCCTTCACAGAATGCTTAAAATGTTCAAGCTGTTGAGTGTGGAAGAGCTAGTCACAGAATTGTGATGTTCAGTGCATCTGCTGCTGAGGGAAATTGAATGCCCTTGGTTAGGGAAAGACACTCTCTGGGCCCATTGGAAGTGGGGAGAGAGCAGAGAATGACGGAGGGCTGGTGAGCTGTTTAGGAGGTTACTGTCTAGGGGCCTTTCCACACTTCTCTTTTATCACAATATAGTTGCTGGGTGTATTTATTTTTTTTATTTTTTTGGCATGCTTCCACACAGCAACGTCATTAATCAGCAGGTATTCCAGCAAAATGTAGTCATAAACCACTTTTTCACCTAGGAAAAAAAACATCCTAACATTCTGTGAAAGATCTGGAATGGATCCTCAATAATTTTTGTGTGTGTGGAATTTGTTCAAGCATCATCCTGCTTTCTCTGTTGGGATGTGCTAGGGGCTGGTGGATATTGTTCTACAGTTTTGATCATGTTTTCTGTCAGGCCCAATGTTAAGCCAAGAAGCAGCTTGTCTCCTTTTCAGTTGTTCATGATACCATGTCAACATATTGCCGATGACAATGATCATTATCTGCAGATAACGTTAAGTCACAATAATAAGGTTCACCATAACACAAGACAGACAAAACTTGGTCCTTCCTTCTATTCTTCTGATATACCGTAGGGTTTGAATACCCAGGTCTTGTGCAGAAAACAAAAATGGGGAAGAGATTTTGGTACCCGGTATGCATGTTCTCTGACATTTGCTGGTTAGTGAAGCACAAGAACTAGATGATAAAGTGTGTGCCTGCAACTCTTCTCAAACCAGGCACAACCAGCCATTGCTGTAGATGGGAAAAACCGCACTTGGTCTCCTGTGTACAGCTACAGTTGACTGAATACCCTAAGTTCCAAATGTGCTCAAATAAACATCAGATCCAACAGTAACTATACCACCATAAAAGCTAGATGTGGAAAGGCCGAGATTTTATCAATATGTGTTTTTTAAAAAACCCTACTAAAACATTCCCTGTCTTCTCTTGGCAGTCTTTTCAGTTGCCCAGCTGCTCATATAGTCCTTGGTTTTTAAAGTGGTTCTTATGTATTCAAAGCATGCATCTTGCTATATCTTTAAGATTCAAGGGCTGGGGAGCAGTTGTGTTTTTCTACTGTGGCTAATGGTTTCATAAACATGAGTGATTTTATTTGGGAGGAGAGAATTTTTCTGCATACTGACTTGGTTAGCTAAACAAACTTATAGTAAGCGTTTCTTGCAAGTGGTAGAAGCAATTAAAATTTTCATGCTTTGGCCACTCAGCATCCTAATCACAGATCCACTCTAAGAACAGGCAGTAGTCCACAAACACTTCTTACCAATAGTGCCATATTCCTCATCACTCTCTTTCAAGGCCTTACCTGATGTGATGTGTTTGGCAGTGGGACAAAGAGCCATATTTGGGTTTCAATTCCCCTTCCCTGGTATCTTAAGACACTTTGATGGCTTTCCATTCACAGCTTAAAGATGGTACAACAGAGACCTTCTTTTTCCAGACCTGATATTTCTTCATTCCCCATCATGACAGGCTAAAAATCAAGTTAAAAGCTGAATGCTTCATCTACTGTCTTTAAGCAATATAACCTCAATGTCCAATGGCATAAATGACATTTAGTTACTTACACACACAAAAAAATCATATTCATTTCAATACATTTAAGGGCTAATTCATATGTTAATCTTTAGTAGTGTAACTGCTGTTTACTCTAGACTCTTATGGTATGGTGGCAATTTATAAATATTTTCTGTGCTTTGGTACTTTCCACTGTACTTTCCATAAGGATGTTAACCCATACAGCACAACAGCAATCTATAGAGAAGTGTTTTTGCTGCTGCAGCCACAAAGTAAGAGGTAGTTCATGGCTCAGCCCTTCACACAAAAACCCTAACCCTGTTTAAGACCTACTTCTCCTGGAATGAAGTAATGGTATGCAAACATTTTGCATTGCAGTATGTTTGGGGAGGCAGATCCAGATTTGCAGGAGCTTCAGGCTTCAATGGAGCAATTACTTAGAGAGGAGCCCAGTGATGAATTCAGTGAAGAGGAAGAAGCAACGTTAAAAGCTGAATGCCTAGCAAATGGTACAGAAGGGGATGAGGTTGACAACAATATCAGCAGCGAAAGTGTGCTTAATGAAGAATGGCATTCAGGTATATCTTCATTCCAGTTGAATGGTTTGTTCTTACAGAATCATAACTCTAAACGGTTTTGGTCCGTGTGTGTCTCAAACTTGGAGATAAACTCACTGATGACCCTGACTTGCTGCGAAGAATTCCTACAACTTGAAAAGGCAAACTCCTAAAATAAGTTATAGAAATGATACACATTTTGTTGGTGGTGTATCTCCTAAGTTAGTCCTCCTGTTGTATCAGTCTAATAAGTTAGATACAAGGTCTGTTCAGCATTAACTGAACAAATATCTAATTTGAGACAGCACTACCGTTAGCATAGTTAACTGCAAAATGAACATTCAAAAGAGCAAAACATATATTGTACTGCCATGCAGATTGCAGTACATGAAGCACATTACTATGCTAGATCAAACCAAAGATCTGTGTAGTTCAGCCCTACGTCTACAGGGCTTGCTGACTCCCCAGTGTCCCTCAAAATTGTGTTTCCCAAGTTTGTACACATGCAATGCATTGATCTACAGAGAGGGGGTGCCTTTGTACAATTCCCTCCTGAATACCACAAGAAGACAGGATCGCTGCTTTTGTGCAAAGTATATGAGAATGCACATCTTTTATAGGCTCTTTCTTAAATATTCTATGTATGTGGTGAATGTGATAAGTCTTTCTGAAGTTTTATTTATTCTATAATTTTGCCTCATTCGGCCTTCCAGAGAAAGTATGCTCCTAGTAAGTACTGAAACTTCTCTGGATGGGGTGAAGGAAGTGTTCACTAATGGAATGTTCCCTAGCTTAGTTCATGTGGGGTGGATATACATTGGTCTGATTAGGAAATCAAAGTTGATGACATTTTTTTAGGGCAGCTGGCCGCCAGGGATGGGAAATGGCTCTGCCCCCCTGCAGCACCCGTCCATCAAGCACTGTGAAGCCCTCAAGCTCCCCTGCCACCCAGAATCCCAAACCCCTACACACAACAGCCACTGTGCCGCAATACAGACCCCCCCGCCACCCTAACACCCCCACCAATGTCCTACAGAGGCCCCCCCATACACCCAGTGCAGACCAACCCCACCCCTGACTAGCTATGCTACTGTGTTGATGCAAAGAATTACTACAAAACAGGTGGAACATTAAAATGCTTCCCTGTGTTTCTATTGCGTAGACAACAGTGATGGTGATAATGCCAGCGAATGTGAAGAGTATGACAGCGTGTTCAGTCACTTGGAAGAGCTGAGATATAACCTGGAGCAAGAAATAGGCTTTGAGAAATTCATAGAGGTTTATGACAAAATAAAGGTTTGTGGGATTATATTACACAAAGGAATCTGAAGGAAAATTGTTGTTATTAATACAGTCCATTGTTGCAAGGTGTGAACCTAAATTAATTTGGTTATGTGTCAGTTGGTTGTAGGGCGTATGGGGTGTTAGAGGAGGCTGTATGAGGTAGCTTGTTCGCCTTCGTTCTCCACTTTGCACTGAGCTCTCACCTCTGGCTCCTAGAAGCTATCTGCATGAGACAGTGGCCACACTCTGGGAACGGCTTCAGCGGGCTGGCTAAAGTAGGGGAAAGTAGCTGATGGGTCTCAAAGTCTTGGCGCATTAGGGACTTCCCCTGCATGCAAAGACGAGCTCTAGCAGATTGAAAAGACGAGACCTATAGTGGGTCCAATGGTCAAGAAGGCAGTTTCTGCACTTGCTATGGAGGGAAGTGAGGCTTGTCAACCTGGGAAGGTAGGCCATCTAGAAGAAAACTCTGATCCTAAACCTCTGTTGCCTAATGGAATATCTTCAGGACAAGAAAAGCCTAAGGAATAAACCCTACACAAAATCCAGAGTGGAGTCCCAAAAATGGTTGGATGGCACTTTGTACGCCTCCTGGCAGTTCCGGCAGCCAAGCTAATGCCAAACGTATTGCTCTGCTTTCCTTTGGACCACATCAGGGAGGCTGAGAGGGGGGTCTTGTCTGGGCATCCCAGGAGCTCCATACACACTGCCCAAGCTTTTACCCCAGAGAGGTCATTTTGGTGCTGCTAAGGCAGCAGTGTGACTTCATCCCCGGAGGCACACTCCATTGTCTCTTGAGACAGCGGGTGCCAACAATTAGTTGTCATATTTTGGCTTCCAGAGATGATTACACCAAGTAAAAAAGAAGCAGAAGTTGCATTTCTTTCTGGATTATTTTGAATTTTTTCAGCATTTCAGAAAGTACATTTATGTTCCTTTTCTCTTAGGCTATACATGAAGATGAAGATGAGAACATTGATATTTGCTCAACGATCGTTCATAATATTTTAGGAAATGAACACAAATACCTATATGCCAAAATTCTTCATTTAGTAATGGCAGATGGTGCTTATCAGGAAGGTAAATCATCTGTTTACTGTATTCATTCAGCGCAGTACATTCTATGCCACCTGTTCCATAGATTCCTGTTTTGTTTGTTGCTGTTGAAATTGCTAATTCTAATATACACTGGGAAGTTACACAAGGCTCCCCACTCACAAATGTTGTTTTTAAGTATAATTATTGATGTGCATACACATTTTCCCTCAGTTTTTAACATCTTCTGCCAGACTTGTATCGTAAAACCAATAGAATATATACATTTACAGTTTGTGTACATTACCAGCTTCATGGACAAAACAAATTCTTATGAGATATTGCCAACAAATTCACAATTGTCCTAAGAACGGCCGTACTTCTGTAAACTACCTTTTTTGTTGAAATCTGACTATTTCATGTAATAAAGTTTAGAAAATGAATGGCTGCTTATAAATGTAGCTGTACACTGGTTCAGTGCAGACCTAACTATGAATGAAAGGTCAGAAATGTTAAAAAATGGACAGGGAAGGTTATCATGGAGCTAACCACGATGCACTTTTACATCTGCATGCTGTTAATGCTAGCCAGGATTTGCACTCCTCGTACTAATTTCAAACTACTTTAAATCACGATTATGTTAACAGTAGCACTGAACCGTGGTTAACTTCAAAAGAGAGATGGAGAAAGGAATTTGCAGGAGGGAAGGAAGTGTCTGAGCCTGCCACTTACAAGTCTCCTAGCTATGATCACATTTATTTGTTTAATTTATTGCATTTATACCACCTTTCTGCCAAGGCACTCAACAATTTTAAAACACTAAAATGATATAAAATGTAAAGATGGCCTTCAGGGGAGCGGGGAACACAGTCCAACTAGAGGAGATCCTGATGTTTTCGGTGCCTGTCGCCCTCATACTTTCCTTTTCCACACAGGGCAGGTGGTTTCATGGGGCATCGTGGGGAGCAGTCTGACTGGGGTAGACCCTGATGTTGTCTTTGCCTCCTTCACTCTCCTCTTCCTTCTCACAGGGCGGATGGTATCTGTTCATCCTGGGGGTGGTGGAGGATGCTTTATCTACTCTACACCATTATCACTAATATTTTCCATATTTTTCGCTCTATAAGACGCACCTGACCATAAGATGCACCTAGTTTTAGAGGAGGAAAACAAGGAAAAAAAATATTCTGAATCTGCGCAGCGCCTCTTCAGCAAAGCGGGAGGAGAAACGGAAGGGGCTCCATTTCTCCTCCCGCTTCGCTGAAGGGGTGCTGCGCAGCTCTCCCTCTCTGCGCAGCACCTCTCCAGCAAAACGAAGTCAGAACAGCAAAAGGGATTGCTGCACAGTGAAAGCAGCAATCCCTCTCGCTGTTCTGGGATAGCCGCACCAAGCCTCTTCAGGGCAGGGGGAGCGTTCCTCCCGTTGCTCTGAAGAGGCTTCTTGCGGCTATCACAGAAGTCAGAACAGCAAGAGGGATCGCTGCGCAGCGATCCCTCTTGCTGTTCTGGCTTCAGTGATAGCTGCGCAACCTGCATTCGCTCCATAAGACTCACACACATTCCCCCTTACTTTTTAGGAGGGAAAAAGTGTGTCTTGCAGAGCGAAAAATACGGTACTTTCTTTTCCCATATGCAGAGTTTGAAATCTTTGCAGCTTTAACTTTAGAAAAACACATCAGTCACGGTAGCTTATAAGGTTAAACTGAGCAGCCTTCAAGTAAAATGCACAAATGGGAGGTGGAGTTTGTTGAATATGCAGTATTCAAACATCACTGTCAGTCATCTTTAGTCTTGGTGAATTTTCTGGCCTGCATTTTTTTTTTCTTCGCTTGAATATGAGGTCTTTTAAAAGTAGATGTGTTTGGTAAACTGTTTTCCTCACTATACTAAACATTTTAAATTTTTCTTTCTTTGCAGACAATGATGAGTAAAACGCCCTGGTGACATTCTCAGCTGCATGTAGGTGTGTGGATTTTGTTGAGTAGAATAATGAGACACAATGAAAAAATAATATTTTAGTGGGGCAGGCTTATAATCTTGTTGATTGCACGGAGACGGAAAAAACATGACACTTCCCTGAAAGGCTGTTTATAGATTTCTTTTGACATATAGCTTCATTCCTTCAACAGATAACTGAAAAGGCTACATTTCATTTAAAATGAGTAGCAAAGAATAGAAAGGCTGACTCAGAAACAATTTAGTGTTTGAGAGATTATCATGTATGAATAAGCCTGTGTTGTATTAGGCGATACTGTTTGTTTAAATCTAAGCTGTTAAAAAGTACAGTTCAAACCACGACCTTTTAAAGCTCATGCCCACCACTGGGGGGGGGGGGGAATCCTGTTTGGTACTGATGAAATTTTCAGAGACTTCACTTTCAGTTCAAGAGTTTATAATTTCTCTGTAATGGCCCCTTGGGTCTTAAAGACACATAATATGAAAGTGAGCCTCATTGAAAACAATGGCGCATTTCTATATGAAGTGGTTTAAGATCAGGGTATTGAGTATTTCACCTGGTGTGTGTGTGTGTGTGTGTGTGTGTGTGTGGAGGGGGGGAATGAATACTCTTTGGAAATAGCAGTATTTTTATCAGGGTCAGTTTATTATTTTCCCCCAATCAAAGCAAATAGTGTGTCATTTTTTAAGACTCCATTTTATTTCTGTCAAGTGGCTTAAGGAGCAAGTTTGGAGCTGGAGGGAGATTCTGCAATTTTCTCCTATAAATAAAAGCAGCTCCAGTATGATGGGGTTTTTTCTCTGTAGTACTGTGTACTGGACTATGCCTGCTACTCATTTTTGGTCTGTAATTAGGACCATCCTAGCAGTGGCTGAGATGAAAGTTGCTACAAATGTTTTGCTGGTGGTGTTTTGCAAACAAGCTATGTATCTTGCATCCGGATCTTCCAGAGGAAACAAGTTAAATTTTACTTGATGTGTTTGTTCTCTCTCCCTTCTTTCCTCCCTCCCTCTCTCCCATGGAGGAAGGGGCACTTTATGGGGGAGAAAACAAATTCCTGTGAGATGATGACTTAAAATATTTTCAGTGTGCAACAGGTAATATCAGCGAGTGAGCTGAATCAGCTGTAATACTTAACAGCTAGTTTTTCTGTTGAAAAAGTAGCTCTATGTCCCCTGGGTACAATGCCAGGCGGAATGTATGTATGTAAACTCACCGTGATTCTAACACTACGTTTAAAAGTTGTTTTATTTCTAACCACATTAAATAAATGCTTGACCTTTTTGTATGATTATGTGGATTTCTCTTTTGATTTCTTTCTTGAGGAAAAACGGAAGAAAATAAAAATACTATTTATATGTTGTTATAATCCTATACTGCGTTTGAAAATTCAGCCCTATATTTGTGACTGCCTTTAGATGTACCCTTTTTAAATCCTATTCTCTATCCTTCTAGTGGTCAGTGATAGCCATAGAATATCTATTATTTATAGTCTACCTTTTTATCTCAAAGACACAGGGGAAGCAGTGGTATTATATAGAAATACAATACTCCGTTGTCTTTTCCTTTGCATGTAAAATAAAGGCCGCAGACTAAGAATGGGATACAACATGGTGCTAACAGATATCCATTTATGCAGCAGGGCTTCTCTTTCCTCTCCCTCATCATGCAGCTCATTGTGTTCCTCCAAAAATCTGCTTCAGACGCTCTAGACCTTTGGAGGCACAGAGAGAAAAGGAGAAACCAGAAGCCCAATTTCACAAGTAGCAGTTGCCCTAACAAAAGACACAGATGGCCCCAACGTGGATGCAAGAGGGATACCACTATCTCGTTGTAAAGAAAATAATTTAGCATTCAAAATGCCCAGGAGAGAAGTCTCTTTGTGTGACGCCAACAAGATGGCAGTGTCGTCACCAGTCAAGCATCCCTGGGTGTTACATTTTCCTTTCCAATTCTGAACGGATGGCTGGTACCTCATTTGGCCCAAGTCTCAGAAAGGGAAAGAGTTACTAGCCAGCACAGAAGGTGCTATTCCACTGTCAAATGATGCTAATGAAGAAAAGGTTGGAAACACTGGGGAAATGTTTGTCCTACTGGTTAAGAAGATGTGAAAGAGGGCTAGGTGGTGAAACTTGGGACTGTATCCAATGCTGCAGCTCTGCTAGTATAAGGGTCTTCCATGCACACAATGGAACATCATCTCCTGTTCCCTCTATCTACCCTGCTATGTTCCCTCAAAATCCTTTACTTCCTACGTTTCTCAGTTTATTAAGTCTTTAAGGTGCCACGAGACTGTTGCTTTTAGGTTTCTCATCGCTCCCAAATTAATTTCTGCTTCCCTGTGTGCTTGTTGGCATTGTAAGTCGTCAACTTTTCAATCTGTTACCAAAATCTGGATATTATAGCTCCAAAATTTGGGAACAAAGAGTAAGTCTAGATTCTCTATCACAAAACACTTCAGAATCAGAATTTAAGGAAATGGGTAGACATCCACCAGCAATATTGGCTATAATAATACTCTTTAGTGTATTTATTAATTCCTGAGACAATGACAATGCTAAACTTGTAAAACTGATAACATATATTCAGAAAGAATCATAACAATTCTATTACTCTATTTTAAGTAACTAAAAATTACTTCAAATTTTAAATGTTTCCAAGTTCTTTTATTGTGCTTTGAAGAGCTAGCAATACTGGGGATGAACTGCAAAGAACAAGATTAACATTACTTCTGCCAGTCTCATTCTGTGTAGCAGAAAGCAAAATGAAATTGACTTGATGCTATCAATTGTCGTTTCATGGTCCGTTCCACTTGCTAGTAGAGCAGCAAACTGAAGCCAATAGGTTGTGTCCATTTTAATTTACTCTGTCCAGGAGTGTGTTCAACAACATATGGTAGAGAAATACATTAAGCAGTTAGCAGATTTCTGCTTTTGGTAGGGATTTTTGTGTGTGCAAGTCCCCTGGTAGCACTATGCCAGGATTAACATTTTGTATTCTAAAGATGATGAAGGGGTCCTGAGGCTTTCATTCAGGATATTTTGTGATTATTCTGCTTCTGGAAGTCAATGTGCACATTATATTCAGCATTCTCTGTGAAACAACCAAAGTTTTCCTAATGTAAATAATACTACACCTGAAATCGTTGTGCCTTTATGTTTGTGGAGCCACCCAGCTAAGGGAAACCATAGCTTTCTCTTTGTTATTGAAAATGGCACTGGCCACAAGTCTCATAATATGCATGTATCAGGGGACCTGTTCAGGGCCATCTGAAAAGGAATAGACTGATTTTGAATAAGAAATCTCATGACCCATTACAGAGGCACTTAAGGGAAGGGAAGCTACAGGGTCTTTCAGGTCCCTAGAGCAGGGGTCAGCAACCTACGGCCCATGGGCCGGAAGCAGCCCGCAGAGGTCGTTTGACCGGCCCATGAGCTGCATGCTCGCGCGCTGCAGGGACTCGCTGCCGTGGCATTGAAAATCGCGTGTACACACACACACCGGCCCACAGAGGGATCTCCGTGGGACCAATCTAGCCCAGGCAAGATAAACCTTGCTGACCCCTGCCCTAGAGGAAGGAACGTAATACACTTGTACCTTGGTTGCCGAACGCAATCCATTCTGGAAATCAGTTCGTCTTGCGAAAACGTTCCACAACCAAGGCGTGGCTTCCAATTGGCTGCAGGAGCTTCTTGCACTCAGTTGGAAGCTGCAGAAGCCATGTCAGACGTTTGGGTTCAAAAGAATGTTTTTCACACCCACTTCCAGGTTTGTGGTGTTCAGGAGCCAAAATGTTCGACTTGCAAGGCATTCAGGATCCAAGGTACGATTACATAATGGGTGGTTCCTGATGGGGATTGGATGTGGAATCAATGCTCTTCATGTCTGCATATTTGTTCACAGCTTCCACGTGATATAGGTTGTCATCAAAAAGCCAGATCATACTTTTGTTTGCATGTCTTTTGGATTTCTCCTTACTGCAGAAAATCCAGTGCAGTCACTGCTGGCATAGTAGCTTGGTTATAATTTTTTTCCTGTTTTCCCCCCCCTCCTGCTGGGTGGTCTATTATTTCTGTGGTGTCATTTCAGTGGGTGGTCTGTTGCCACACCCCTCATCCTGCTTGCTCGTCTTCTAAGCACAACCTAGCCATTTTGTTTCTGGCAGCCCCCAATATGAAAAGAAATACACCTGTTTCCATTGATTGCCACATGCCAAAGGCATGTCCAGATCTGATAAGATATTCTCTCAAGGGCTCCACGCAGTAAAGGTGGAGGATTAACTGTGAGGTTGCAATAACTGCAATACATACATCAGTTGATGATTATGCCTTGCATAAGACATCTTTATCATTATTGCACAAGACCTTAGAATTTGCGTGTGTGTGTGATGGATATTCCTTCCTACTCTTCTCCTCCAAAAAGCACAGACTTCATTTTGCCTACAGTGAAATATCACAGATGGCTGCGTAAGGGCCGTAGTGTTTCCTATTGGAATCACGGATATTTTTTTAAAGGTGCATATGCACAGAATGAAAAATGGTAGTTGAGAGTAAAGGAGAAGTGATTGACAGGAGGAACCAGGTGCATTTCATGAAGCTCCACCCAGTGCTGTGACCATAAGTGGCAGCATGGTAGTGAGCATTATGATGCAGGAAGAGACCAGGCATCTGAGGAAGCAAAGACGCCAAATGTATGCATAGAAACATCAGATATGTATGCGAGTCTGGAAGCACTCAGTGAAACCAAACTGCCTGGAACCACAGTCTCAGGTGGCACCTATAAGTATCCATTCTTGTACAGATAGCAACACTGACTTGCAGGGCCAGCATTGTGTTAATAGTCCTCTTTTTTATTGTAGTGTGTGGGGAAATGTACAACAATGCACCAGTTCTTCAACAGATAGTGTGCATGTGACTGTTATCAGATCCATGTTTGCAAATGAATTGTCTTGTATGAGAGGAATAAGTGATACAAGCAAATTATGCAAAATGTCATTAAATAGGCTACAAAGGCAATAAAAATACTCAGAGGTTAAATGAATGGCAGCAGGGGGACAAAGGAGTGGAGAGCAGCACAGTCCAGATTTAACCAGGACTTGCACTCATGCAAAATCTAAGCGTAAGCAATGCAAAATCAGCATAAGCATTGCCACTGGTAAAACCAACAGCTGTATCAAGAGAGATCTGTGTATTAGGAAGACATAAAAAGTTAGTAAGTTTGAAGAGAAACCATAAGTCAGATTACAGCTTCCAGCCATTCGAAGATGTGAAGATCAGGTATTACACCTGGAGGAGCAAATGTATATACCATAAGCTGATATCTGATTGTATCCCTTCAGCAGTTTGGGAGACAGCAGCAGGGAGAGAGAGATGACTTTTTTGAGACAGGGGCAGTCACTATTTAAAACATTTCATACTAGTACATGCGTGTGTCAGTTCAGCTCTCTCCTCCAAGAAAAACTCTCTGCAATTATTTTGATTGGATTATCTTCAAAACAACTAAACTGCCAAATTAGGGCCACAATTCAGAGCACACTACATCAGTTCTGTGTGGCTGGTTGGACTGCTGCAGCAGTATTTTTCTAAAGAATGAGCATTTATCATTGCATAGGTATTCATTAAAACAAGAGTCTTTCGTTACTCTGTTACTCCTTTGAGTATTTATGTAGCAGCCGTACTTTTGTTCCCATTTATTTGCTGTTTATTTTTCATCAAACAGCCCCAAAGGCAGCTAACAATCATTTAAAACATTGATAGCAATGTATAAAAGGTTTGATCGTGATTCTAGCAAGATGCTATGTAACAGTAAATTAAAAGACAGACCCTACACAAAGGCTTATAGCCTACTAAAGACTTGGCATGTTAACAGAAGAACTGGGAGGAAATAAGAATGGTGAGTCAGAGAACACAATGAGTAAGAGAGAGGTTTTGAGGAGTCACCTAAATGGGGGAATTCTACCTAATGGAGGAAAAGAGTTGGATGACACAAGAGGATGAGCATTCCAGATATAAACCGTAGCAGGGGAGACGTATCAGGGTGCAGAAAATGACGGTAATCAGTCTTGACTAAATAGTCAGTGTGATAAGAGTGAAGAACCTGGAAGAGAGCTTTAGAGAGAAAAAGATCTGAGGGAACGAGTGTTCTTCTGGTCTTGGACGGGATTTCCAGGAACCTTAAAGTGAAGATGAGAAGAAAGAAGAAGCCATTGCAGAGAATAAAAAGATAGCAATGAAGTCTGAATGATAAGCAGACAATATCAAGCAAACAGTTTATTATTTACTTATTTATTTATACCCCACCCATCTGGCTGGGTTTCCCCAGCCACTCTGGGCAGCTCCCAACAGAATATTAAAAACACTATAAAACATCAAACATTAAAAACTTCCCTAAAGAGGACCGCCTTCAGATGTCTTCTAAAAGTCAGATAGTTGTTTATTGACATCTGATGGGAGGGTGTTACACAGGGCGGGCTCCACTACCGAGAATACCTTCTGCCTGGTTTCCTGCAACCTCACTTCTCGCAGTGAGGGAACCGCCAGAATGCCCTCAGTGCTGGGCCTCAGGGTCCGGGCTAAACACATCCGTGATTTCTAGATTCAGTAGAATGCAGTTAATGATGGGTTCACCAAATAATACAGTAATCCCAATTGGCCAATAATAACATGACATCACTGGGGTATGAAGGAGGTTTGATGACTTCTGAGGATCTTGTTATAACATGAGGTTACTATAATCCACTAACAGGACACAGCAGCAAAGAAGACAAAGTTAACTGATAAATAAACTATAGTATACTGAGCAGGGAATGGGAAGGATAAATTACCCTTGTTCAAGATCTGATAAATCACCATTTGTTAAACTATGTCCACCATTCCTTGTTCATGGAAGAATGACTTCAATTTGGAACAGGTTCAAAGAACAATTGAAATAACTGGAGGAAAGGACTAGCTCCTGGAGAGCAGAGGTTAAATAAAGAATCTCTGTTGTTCAGTTTAAAGGATTATATAATGGAAACCCAGTAAAATGGGAAGAGGTAGGATAATTTTTTTCACTGAACCCAAACATTCATGTGTGCACACATCTTAGTTTATCACAACTTACCCTATATCTCAGTTTCAATGTAGGGAACTGATTCATAAGCACAAAGAGGAGAGTGCATGGCTTGTCTGTCAGCATTGAAAGTAGCAGGAAAACTGTATTGAGCAGGAGACAATCCCCATGTGTTAGAATTCTCACTCCGAGAAAATATTAATGGAACAGGCATTTATTTAGAAGAGCTAATAATTATACTCTCTCTCATATTACAGTGAAAGAGAAGTCATAGGTATAAAGCTCTGGAATTGGTTTTTTGCCACCAATTTAAATGTCAGGAACATGGTATTAATCTGCATACAATTAAGATCTGAAGAGCCACTGCCAATCAGTGTAGAGAGCTTGGTATAAGTCGGTTTCCTATATTTTTATTCCACACACACACTATTGGTGCTGTGACATACCATAAATGAATTATATTAGTCAAGTGAATTCTTATTAGAACCTCACAGATGTTTATTATGCTATTACTAGAGAGGAATTAATTAGCTTGTTATCACTTTGGTGCTCTTTCCCACACTATTTTGTATATTCAGCATCATCTGTTGCAATTCCTCACTTCCACACAGGAACTGTGTTGTTATCAATGTTTTGATATCTCGTGCTTTTCTGGGGTTTTTCTTTTAGTGATGTTAATATTACTGCAGATGTTCAGTAAATTGAGTGTTGCCAGATTTCTTTACAAGCTCTCTAGCTTTACAAGCCTCTGAAAGGCCTAAAACTTTACATTTCCTTTTTGACTAATATCTGTATACAGATGCCCATCCTTGTCTTTAGTAAGAAGTTGTTTTGTTTAGGTATCTTTTAAAAAAAAAAAAAAAGTTGGCATTCCTGTTCATCCGAGCTGCCAGAAACTCACATGATCATATTTGCTATGCATCAGTTCATAATACTTTATTTGGAAGAGTTTCCCTTTTATATAACTCTCTTTGCAACTACATAATAACATTATACAGAGCCTTCTAATTTCCTTGACAAGAAATCCTGGGAGGATTAAGATCCTAGATCTCATTACAAGATTTGAGCAATGGATGCAAATTCAGTTTAGTACTTAAACACTTGGAGAGTGGGACAAAATACAGTCTGAACCTATGCAGAGTACAGCATGCCTAAGCCAATTGAATTCAGTGGGCTTAGACATGCCTAACTCTATAAAAGATTGCGGTCTTAGCTATTTTGTGCTTAAAGTGTTTATTTTGGAGTATGTTACTTTCATCTGGACAGAGGCGTACCAAGGGGCTGGTGAAATTGGCCCCTGCCAAAATTAGGGACTGTGTTACACACCCCTTCCCCTGAGTAATAAATAACTTTCCCATGTTTACAAGATTTTGTACTCTTATATATGATTTTAGGACTTCTTCTAGAGCTAAGCACTGTTTGTCCAGCCTGGAAGGGGATGAGAAAAAGAGAGAACATATAAAGGGGGGGGGGAGGGAGGGGGCAATAACACAGCCTTTTGCTCCTTCCTTTTATTTGGGGGCTCCATCAGCACCTCATTTAGGGCGGTGCAAGTGGTTCCCCCTCACAGGGCTCCAAGCCGAGGGTGTGCAAAAAAAGAGAGCAATGGTGCCAAAAGGAATTATTGTGAAAATAATAAATATGCGGGGGGGGGGGCACCACATTTTGTCCTCGCTCAGGGCATGATATTATCAAGTCTACCTCTGCATCTGGAAAACCCTTCTTCACATTCATTGCCTTTTACTTAAAAGAATTACATACAATTCTGTCCTTTATAATTTAATCATGAACAGACAACTACGTATTTTACTTGCTGCATTGGGGGTTTGTTCAATAAAACAGGGTCAGGGATTAATGTTTCTTTTCTTCTTACCTCAGTGTTTCCAGGTTTTGCCCTTGATGAGCCAAAACTTAGTGAGCTGCAGAGTTTGACATGAAAAAATACTACTTGGCACCCCATGAATCACTCACAATGTTGTGCTCAATTCTCTAAACCCATAGTGGGGCAGAATTGTGGAGCTGCTCTCCCAACACTGGTGTTGCTACAGCTTACCTCTACAGGGCTGGTGTGGGGACAACAGATTATGGCTTCATATATGCTCTGCCAGAACCAACTAAGTCCCCCTGCTGATGCATCTGCTCAACCCCAATCTTATCCCCATCCTGGCCCATCACAGCCACTTAATCTACAGCAACACTAGTGTAAAGCTCCACAGCTCTAGCTCCCCACACCGGATGCTACCTGCTCTGAACCTCTCAAAACTTAAAAGAATAACCCTGTTGGATCAGACCCAAGGTCTGCAGTATGCTATTTCCACAGAAGCTCACCAGATGCCTATTGGGAGCTCACAAGTAGACCATGAATACAACAGCTCTCTGCCACTGTTGTTCCCCAAGGGCAAATATTTAGAATCATGTTGCTTCTGATCCTGGAGACAGGCAATGGCCATCATGACTAGAAGCCATTGATTACCTTATCTTCCATGAATTGTCTAATCCCTTAGAGAGATTTAAGGTAATACCTATTAAAACATAGTGTGGTAGAGAATTTCAGTTTTGAAGAGCAATTCCTATTGTTTGACTGAATCTTCGACTATATGAGTTCTAGTAATAGGGTAGAAGGGAAAAACCTCTTTCTATCCACACTATACAAATTCTACACTTCTATCACATGCTCCTTTAATCCCCTTTTTCTCATTGAAACATCCCAAACATTGTAAACTTTCCTCATAGGGGAGTTGCTCCAACTTTTAGATCCATTTTGTTGACCTTTGCTGTGCCTTTCCATGTATGCAGTATACCAGGTGTGGTCACATCATAGACTTGTATAAAGCAATTACAAAATTGACAGGTGGTTTTTTTTACATTTTCCTAGTTGTTACTACTGTATGTTGGTCTTTGACAACAGCCTGACACATTTCGTCTATGTCTTAATTGAGCTGTCCACAGTGACTCCAATATTTATTTCCTCATCAGTCACTACCAGTTCAGACCCCATTAGTTTGTATGTGAATTTAGGAGTTTTGCACATGAAATACCAGTAGGTGAAATTTCTGAGAAATCTATATTGAAGGCCTGCATATTCAGCCTTCTGCCTAGCAAACCTTGCTTCCAGAACCAAATCTGCTCTTTACCCATGCCTTCTTAAATCAAAATCATTGACAACATATGAACCATTGGTCCATGTAGCTCAGTACTGTTTCTTATTAATATATCACACAAAAGAAAAAGAAAAATATCACAACTTAATATCACAACATTGTTACAAGGTATCTCTACTTTATACTGTACTTTAAAATGAAGCAGTTAAGTTTCAAATAACACATTACCCCCAGCAAATAGTTATATCTTTATTACATCATTACAATGAATAGCCTACCTTCCACTTCATAATAAAAATACTCCATCAGTACTTTCTATTAACTCCTGTATTACCCAAGATCTATTTAACAAAGTGTTAGAGATTGAATCTGGAACCTCACTGGTTAATTGCTGTGCTAGGACATCACACCAAATCAGTAGGGCTCATTTCTTAGTAAACACATATGTGATTCAGTTGTTAATGTTCTATCATCAAACTCTTTTTGAGACTTTTATGAATGAGTATGGTGTTTTGTGAGTGTCCTTCAAATCACCATACTGAAACATTATGTTTGGTACAATTTATGAATTAATGAGATGAAATAATGAATACTGGAGAATGGTAGAAACACTATGCCCTATGCAGCCATTGGAAGACTCAAATAATTAGAATTGTGCGTGAAGAGTTGGGCTGTGCTCACCTATCATTGCATCTCCATTGATCAGACCACCCCACTCCACATATTGGGAGGAAAAGATCTGAACTGAGCAGTCTGCTTTGCACATGTAAGCCCACAGCTCCCTTCCTTCCTGTACAGCAAAGCTCTGCTCCTAAGACACAGGAAGCAAGTTGGCCCAGTTGGTTCCTGGATCCTGGATATAGGAGCCCACTCCTAGGGGCCAAGATCCCTTTGGACCCCCCAATAAAATATTTGAGGGGGCTGTCCCCCCCAAGTTGATGGACACTGCCATTCAAATGGTGTGTGGTCAATTATGTGGGGCAGGGCTTAATGGGGGCCCGCAATATTTTATTCAAGTTGGCACCCCTGGTCCTAGAAAACGGCTGTTTCTCTCCTTTGTAGCACTTAACTTTGACTACAACAGTCTTTTTTAACTTGATGGGGGGGGGGGGCTCAGTCACACTTAGCAGACCTTAGGCAAGGCTCTAGTCTAGCCCCTCTACCACCCCTCACCTCAAGGCAGATCTACACCTGAAAGCATTTACCCATATCTCATCCCTTGGTGCCTTTCACCAGGGGCGGACTTTGGTAATCTATCATAATACGGTGCCCTGTGCGAGGCCAAAATCTGGCACCCCAAACGGATCTTCTCCATTTTGCACCCCACTCAGAGCATGGCACCCTGTGCGGGGGCGGGGGGGGGCATCCGCACTACCCTAAATCCTGAACTGCTTTCAAGTCAAAGCAGTGTCCTGGCTTGGGGGGGGGGGGCGTGAGCCCTGCGCTTGAGTTCTGGCTGCAGTGCTAAATCTTCAATTGCTTTTGTTCAGACGTGCAAGTCCTTGCTTGACGCAGCAGTAGATGATGGGCTGAGATAACCAGAGCAGTACCTGGTAATTCCTGCCCTGGAGTCAAGTCTTTGCAGTATGGAACCCTATGGACAATTCCAGGAAGAGATGGTCAGAGATTATGAAGTATTTCCCAGGTTGGGGGTGGCAGAAAGGTCACCATTCCTGCGAGCCACTCGGATGAGACCAATGGTCCTTTCGCTGCACTTATTTATTATTATTTTTAAGTGACTTTTCCTGCTACAGCTGCATACGTTCCTCAACCCCACTTTATTATGACCACCTCCTCCGCCTTATTTCGTTCGTAATGAATCGTATCTCTCCCTTTCTTTTTCTTTTTTGACTGAAAGAAAAGGGCGGGCAACAGCCACCGCCAAGCACCGTGAGAGACAGAGTCTGAGGCAAGGGAGGTGAGCGCTTCGCCGGCGTTGACTTCCAGCCCTCTCTCCCCGGCCCGGCCCGCGTCAGCTTGCCCGGCTGGTTCACCTCCTTGCCCTGCCTGCGGCGTGGAGGGTGAAGCAGCCAAAAAAAGGAGGCGGCGGCGGCGGGTTGAGATTGTCCCCTGAAGGGACTCAGCGGAGGTTGGCGGGAGAGAGAGAGGGTTGCCTGAGGGAAAAGAGTGGGCGGGCGGCTGGGGCTGGATCCAGGCAGGCATGAGGCGGGAGAGAGAGGGCTCCTTATGGGCGGGCGGGAGCGGGGATGTTCCGCGGGGAGGGAGCGGCGGTTGGCGAGGGAGGGAGGGAGCTCCTCACAAGGGCTGCTCGCTCTCTCTCTCTCCCCCACACAATTCCCCTCAGGGAGACGGGGAGGGAGCGGGGCAGACACGCACCCGGAGCTCCGCCCGCCCAGGGAGGCAGGAGTTCCAGGAAGAGCCAGGGAGGCAGGCGGTTTCCCTCGCTTTGCTTGCGCGCCCAGAGACTCCTCGCTCCCCACCTCGGAGGCTTGGCTCCTTCCTCAAGGCGGGGCGGCTTCTCGCGTCAGACCCCTTTCGGGGCGGGGAGGCGGCGAAAAAGAGGAGGAGGAGAAGCGTAGAAAAGAGCTGTGCCGCGTTGCGAGACTGAGAGAGAGAGAGAGACGGAACGCGGCGGCTTCTCCTCACGGGAACAAAGAGGCGCGAAAGCGAAGGCTGAGGGGGAAGGGGGGGGCGGGAAGAAGAGAGGAAGGCGGGCGGGCTCCTTTGCTTTCTCTCCCTCCTCTCTCTCCAACGGCCACCGCGGAGATGGTGAGTTTAACGGGGGTGGGGGGTGCGGGAAAGGGAGGGAGCGCCCCTTGTCCCCGACTGCTTCCCGGGGCCGGGGGGGGGCGGGTTAAGAGGCTCTCGGGAGACGGAGCCTTCCCTCCCTCCCTCCGCGCCTCCTCTCTCTTGTGAGGAGAGGGCTGTGTGCGAGTCCGCTGTTTGTCCACCTTTGGTAACGAGACACCGCCGCCAGTTAAATCTCCATAGAGACCGCACTCGCCCTCCAGCGGTCTCCCGGTTATGGTTATGGGAAGCCGGTGCCTTGTGTGTGTTTTTAATGCATGTTTTCCCAAGACCAGCGAGATCCTTTACTCACTTCCCCTCCCCACACACCTCTTTTTTTTTTTTTTTTTTTGCGTGTTTGTAGATGGGCTTCTCCGCCTGCCTTGTGTGTCGAGGTGTTGCGTCTCCTATAACGTATCCTATGCACGTACTGGAAGCCATAATGTTTAATTTACAGCTCTCCGGATCTCAAAAGGAAGGCGCTCTGTCTGTCAAGTTCGGCTTGGTTATTATTTCTTTCTGCCTTACAAAATCCTTTTCCTTGTGCGCCTTGGGAACAAGCTGTTTGGGCTTTCTCCTCGTGTCTTTTTAATCTGCCCCTGAAGTGAACTTTTAAGGAAGTCTCACGTTCATAATCAAACCTCCTAGTAGGCGTCTTCTTGATTTCTGTCTGTTTGCTATGCCTTACAATTATCCTATATTAGTAGCTTCCTGCTACTTGCTGTTTACTCAAATCGTCTTAAGCATGCTTATTCCCAAATCTCTACCTATGAAAATGCTTATGTAATAATAAACCAGTGTAATGGATAGTCATTAATTGTTTGTTTCTTAAAAGGGTAGTCTCGCTTATGAGAATAATTTTCTTCTTCATTTTTCACCAGACTGCTGCAAAAATAAATTATTTAAATACAGTACTTAGTTTGCTCTTCTTGTTGGATTTTCGATAGCTGCTGTAGTTAGATGCATGGCCAATGTATGGCTGACAAATACATGCAGCATTCCATTTGATGTAGTTATTCCCCCTTTCTTTTCCTAAGCAGTTTCAAAGTTTGATGACAATGGGTGTTTTCAAGAACTTGAGATCTTAAAAGATCCTGCTGGCTGTGATCCAAAGAGCTACTTTAGATGCACCCAATGAGACTTTTGATTTTGAATACCAGACACTCAACCATACTGCAATCTGTTTTTAAAAGTTCCCTAATTTTCAAGAGTGATTTGCTGGGGATGGGGTTCAGTTTGTGAAACACAAGCCTTAGAAACTTAAGGACATGTGAACTAGTTGCACCATTTTCTGGCCCTGTCCTTTGTGTCTTTTTACTGTGACATTTGTATTTTAACATATTGTGATCTGATAGTAACATTTATTAAAAAAAAATAATTGGACCCTTTTTGTTTTTGTTCTAAACTTTGGTTATCAAGGTATTTACTTCAAAGACTTATATCTCCTAATTAAGTTAGATTACTCCCAGTGCTAAAGTTAAAGTTATGCAGTTTTTAATGTATCTATAGGTTTCTTGTATATATTTGATCTATCAAGGAAAGAAAAATGTCTAGAATGAATGAAGTAGCATGAAAATATGCAGAGGGTTAAAGAATTATTGCAATAGTGTATACAGTAGACTACATGTGTTGTGAAAACAAAGGTACCAAGTTTAGTGATACTCAGATATTGGTTGTTATTATTATTGAATTTCACCACTGACAGGCAATAAACAGAGAGCAATTTATCCCAGTGATCAGTACACTTCAGTTAAGTAGTTCACTAATAAGATTGGGTTCCTCATCCCTTATCTAAAGAGACAGTCTCCAGATACTGTTAGACTCCAGCTACCCTTGCCAGTGGTCAGGATGACAGGAGTTGTACCCCAGCAACACCTGGAGGGTCACAGGTTTCCCGTTCCTGCTTTAGACCTCCGTGTGGAAAACAATGTATTTCATTGTTATAGAAACTACTTTGGTGAGACCAACTAATATTTAAAAACCAGCCTTCTATTCCTGACCCACGTATTTCTTAACATATCAAAGTGGGGGGGGGGCTAGTTTTCACATTGAACACAAATACTTCTAAGTGATCCTTGTTTAGAGAAATGTTTCATGGTTTTTAATGTTATTGGTTTGTAAGAACACACGCTCGAAGCAATATTTCTGGTATTGAAACATCCTTCTTCCATTTCCCATTATTATTAATATTTGTTCTTTTTCTTTCTTTGCAAACAATTTCAGAGAGAAGAGTGAAGAGGCATGGATATAACATGAGTTCCCTAACATGTTCAGAAAGGATATGAATTTTGCAAAAGCTTATTCCTTGGTGAACTAGATAAAAGATGGATGAGTCAGCCTTACTGGATTTGTTGGAGTGTCCTGTCTGCTTAGAACGCCTTGATGCTTCTGCAAAAGTATTGCCTTGTCAACATACATTTTGTAAGCGGTGTCTGTTGGGCATTGTGAGCTCCAGAAACGAGCTTCGATGTCCAGAATGCAGGACGTTAGTAGACTGCAGTGTTGATGAACTTCCCAGTAATATTTTGCTGGTTCGACTACTGGATGGCATCAAGCAGAGGCCCCGGAAACCTGGTGGTGTGGTGAGTTGCACAAATTCATTAAGGGTCCAGACTAGCACTGTTGCTAACTGCATTCCAAAAGACCTGCAGAGTTCTCAAAGTAACCAGCAGCAGAGAGTACAAGCACGGAGTCCTCCTGTTAGGGTAAGTGTCCAATATGTAATACATGCAAGAGACACACATATTCATTTTGGTGATAGCTGTTGATTTGCTTTAACAATAAAAGATAATTAGGGACCCCAAGGGTCATCCAGTCCAATCCCCTGCAATGTAGGAATACATAAGACTCATAGAAATGTGATGAGTCAACAGAAGATCATGCAAATGGCTTAGTTGGAAAACCCAGCCTATTAGGCCATTCCTCACTGTAGCTGAAGAAGATGAAGAGATGGAATTTTTTATACCACTGGAATCTTTCTCCTGCCTATTATCTCTCATGTCTGCCTTCTACCACCAAACAAATGAGAAAGTACTTTGTCCTTTGAGAGTGCTTTTACAGTCTTCTAGAATTATTAAATGTGAATGACTATAATTAATGCTGTTATTAGTGACAGATATAGACTAGAAACCTCTCTGGAAACCTTCCAGCCTCGTAATTTGTGAGTGTGTGTGTGTGTGTGTGTGTGAGAGAGAGAGAGAGAGAGAGAGAGAGAAAGTGAACAAACTTATTTTTAGGCTATAGTCCTAAACTTGATTTCATCTGTTGAACAGGGTTAAGAATAAGATTGAATTGAAAGTATAAAATTTGCATACTAATTACATCTGACATCAATTCCTAATACTATACTTTGTTGATTAGTTATGATCAAGATTCTGCAGTTTTTGTCCGATCTTTCTGACTAGTCCAGAAATTGAAGTTGATGGGTTTCTTCCACCTCCCCATTCCTTGTTTATTTGAACTGTGGAGCTGAGACACTTCAGGTGTGTCTGCTGAGCAGTGCTAAGGAAAGGCCTCACCATCCTGCAGAAAGGAGAGGTGGGGTGTATGTCAGCTTGCTCATTGCTCAGAGGAAGCACTGCAGTGTCTCTGCTGAGCTGCCTAGTTTCTTCTGAAGGAGGAAAGGGTTGGTAGGCTTGCAATTTTGGCCCTACAAACTTAAGGTTCTCCAGGTGTCTTGACCAAACAGTATCCAAACAACCCCTAGCCTTCCTCCTGATGCTGGAGCTGGGGAGGAGAAGAGATAATTCTGCAACCAACTTCTTCAGTTTCAAAACTGAGGGGAAAGGTAGCTGCTGACCCTCCTTGCAAGAGGGTGGTGACACATTTGCAAAAACATTGGAAATTAATTGTGATCAATATGATGTCTTAGAAACTCCTTTTATAACAGGTTGTCTACATTTTCCCATTTAAGGCTTTCAAGTTTTCAGTTATTTACAATCTGAGTTATGAATATTTGCTGCTTCATGTTCTCTAGTAATAATTTTCTGGATTTAGAGGTTTTCAGAATCTTCCCTAGTGTTGCCAAATGAAGTTGTAAGCATTTTTAAAGGCATTTGTCTTTTCACTTGTTTTCTTGGTATTTATTTATGTTGTTGAATGTGTTAGCTACCAACCTTAGGAGTTGGATTTATTACAATTCAACCTTGAACCTGTAATTGGAAATACAATTTTATAAGATGATTCACCTAATTTTGCTTTAGCCCAGTGGCAGGTCAGATCAGATTTTCTAAAAGTCTTTATTTCTTATCCAGTGATGCTTGCACATAGAGAGCCTCTGGGTATGGTTTGCGTTCGTTGTGCAGTGATTAAGTGCTTCATCAGTTCTGAAGAATGCATTGTATTTAGACAGAGTAATAGTTCAAGTAGTGCAGGGAGAGAACAGAGGCCTTAAGGCATCTAAGCGTTTAAAGTATTTTTCATTTTGTTACTTGACTTTATGATATTCAGAACAAACATGAGAATATCTTATAGCCAAATTACTAGTTGAGATAGACTCCCTATAGATATGCAACCAATTGCTGATAGAGGGGTGTGGTCTTCTATGATCTATAAGTGCAGATACCTTTTATCTATTTCATAATAATAGAATATGCCAGACCAAAGCTGGTAGTTATGTACTGTTCTGCAATCCCCTTTTCATTGTACTTTTCACTACATTTGATATTTTGTGGGGGGTGGGAATCTGCCTTTTCTAAAAATATGTGAACTTACCAGCCAAGTTCAGAAATTGCGGATAAATCAAGTGGAAGGTTCTTATCTGCTCTCTTTGTTTGAGTCTTTTAAACATATAGACATGTGCGCACACATTTTCAGGCTTGTCTCCACAAGTATGAAGGCTAACATAATTTATCTTTTTTCAAATGTGAGATTGAATTTTAACAGGCGCATTGCTCCCAAGACATCTATGCACAGACAGTGTGCTATTTCTTTGAACCTTATCCTGATCATACATGTGATATGCCAGCACATAGTGTGCTTTCATAACATTTTGTATGTTTCCTGAAGTTTTAATCCGTTTTTCAAAAATGTTTTTCTGATTTCACTCATTGGCTACAAACAATGACAGGCAGGAGCATCTAGGATGGTTCATTTAATGGAAATTGCTTAGAAGGGTATGTTTTAAGCAATTTCTTTTGTTTTATAACTTTGTTTCTAGGAGGACTAGAGACGTTTTTTAAAAAAAAGGAAACTCAGCGAGCCTGTGGTTCAAGTGAAGGTTTTTGTTAGTTTTTGCAGTTGTCATGGTGCCTGTGGACACCATGTTGGTGACTCCTGAATTAGGACTGCAAGAAAAAGTAGCAACAGTGGGTTGAGATAATATTAACAAATGAACAGATTGAGATTATTTAACAATGTGTCTGTCCTTGGTAGCCAACACACGGTTTCCTAGCCAGCTTCAAGCCGCCAGCTCCCCCCCCCCCCCAAAAAAGGTTTCTCATGCAGAACAGAGTGGGGGGTTGCCCCTCACTTGAGTGGATGGGGGCACAGAGGACACTCTGTCTCTGCAACTGGCATGGGGTGAAGCTGATCCCTTATCACAGTGTCATGAATTCAACTTTAATAGTGGTAGGACACATTTTGAAATGGTGGGAGGTTTCTTGCACCTTCCGTGTGCTGTACCACCAAGTATGGCATGAGTGAATCACCCTACTCATCAAGAGGACTAGGAGAAGAAGGGAATAAATATCTTACCTTGTACTAGGCTATAACATCTCTGGTTATTTCTGAATGCTTCTAAAACACGGCACAAAGAGAGAGTGATTCCTTTCCTTAGGGAAGGGCAGACTTGTTCATTTACCTCACACTGGCTCTTAAAAGCACTTGAAGCCATGCTAATTTTTTTTTGCTGAGCATGTCCTAGTCTCTTGTGAGATGGGCCAAGTCTTTCTTTGTTCCTCAGCTCTTTGTATATGTTCAGAAGGGCTGTAGCTCAGCAGAACTCATGGCTTGCAAGCAGAAGGTTCAATTCAATTCCTGGCATCAGATAGAACTAGGAAAGAAGCTTGGTCTAAATCCTGTGGAGCCAGTCATTGTAGACAATACTCAGCTAGATGGACCATGGTCTAATGTGGCATAAAGGCAACTTCCTATATTCCTTTGACTATGGGAGGGTCATGATCTGTCTGCTGAAAGCAAGAGACCCTTCCACCCTCAAAGTTCAAGGAAATGATATATTTTTGTTGACAAATGGATACCACTGGGAAGCTATTTCTCTCTCCTGATGATGAGCTGGAAAGCATGTATCTCCCATCCTTACCTGGAGACTGAATCTGGGACCTTCTGCTTACAAAGCAGATGCTCTACCACTGATCTATTACACTTCCACCATAGCTCACTGTCAACCACTTTGACCCTCCAAACACTGGGTGTTAGAATTTCAGTAGTCTTTTTCACTGGGCATAAGATTTCTGAGACTTTGGAAATCACCTACAGGGAAAACTAGTGACAGCTGCTGTTATGTTGAATTAAATGAATTTAGATGAGTGCTATTGAATCATACAATCTGCTTTATACTCTAAGGAAATACTAAACCATTAAGTGCCCTTTTTAGAAGATGTTGTGACTTCTTTTTATGATTTATTAAAGTCTTGTGATAGAATTTGTGGCTTTTCAAATTGTGCTATGTGGCTTTGTGGTAATCTTTTAACTTTGTTGTAATGGGTTCTGTATTTGAATTTTTGTGTATTGGCATCCATAACCACAGAAAAGCCACATGATGCAGAGTAGCTTTGTTTGTTGCTTCTCTCATTAACTGCAGTTAGATTCAGTCTTGTTGAAACGTTTGTCAGCAGTATATAAACCTTAATGATCTTGTTTTGTGGGAGAAAAACTCTGTACTAATTGGATCAATGTATTCAATAATCTACCTAGATTTTTAAAATTGGAATTTTAGCTTTATGTACATATCTTAGCTAGATATATATCTCCCTGGTTCTTGAACCCTCTGTGTGCTCCAGTGCATCCTTGATGCTGCTACAACATCAAGATGTTCCACACTGCCTTTACATAATGTATCATATATAACTGTTCTCAACATCCAATTCTGTGAAGAAGTTTGAGCAGAAGCTTTGTATGATTGTGGAAGGTCCTGCAGATGTCAAGGACCCATGAGTGGACTGATAAGCTTTTTATGGAAGATATTTTACCATTTTTTTCTGCCTGAGTCCATTATTTATGTAGTCTAAATACATAGATTTTAGTACAGTGGTACCTCGGGATGTGAACGGGATCCGTTCCGGAGCCCCGTTTGCATCCTGAATAGAACGTAAGACACATCTGCACGGGTCGTGTTTTGCTGCTTCCGCGCAGGCGCGTGACATCATTTTGACCGTCTGCGCATGCACGAGCAGCGAAATCCGGAAGTAATGCGCTCTGTTACTTCCGGGTCGCTGCAGAGCGCAACCCGAAAATACTTATCCTGAAGCATATTTATCCCGAGGTATGAATGGATGAGTTTTTTTAAAAGCTGTAATTTTAAAAATCTGTAAGTTCTGATTAGCTTTTACTTAATATTATCCATCAGAAACCAACTTATGTGCAAGTAAACCTCTGAACTCAGTGGGATTTACTTCAGTGTAAACATGTATAAGATTGTGCAACTAGAATACAATCCTAAAACTAAACCTCTTTTTAAACCTAAAAAAGATGGCAGCTTGAAAAGAACTGATACCTTGCTGAAGTACTAGTAATGTTCATAAAAAAGCTGTGATTTATTTCTTAACTGGAATGGTTGACTAGAAATACTATAATGGGATTGATTTGAAATAGGTTTTCACTATGTTATCAATAGTTTCTATACTTCAGGCTAAACAGCATTTTCTCAGTGCTGTGGATCACCCATGAATGACATAATGATCATGAAACCTTCTATTGTAGTTTAGACTTAGAGCTTCGGGGCTTAATTTGAGCTGAGACTGCCAAAAGACTACTTCTTTCTCTTTGTGTAGAGACTCATCTGTGCTCTTTTTGCTTTTCTAAGCCAATGAAGAGATAGGCCACAGGAAACAGAATAATGGCTGTTTGGGGGAGATTAGTACATCAGTCTTTAACATGGTTGGCCTGAAAGCACATCATACCAATTTTTACAAAATTAAGGCTACAGTCCTAAGAATACTTATCAGAGGATAAACCCTATTGAACTCAGTGGAATTCTTGCTATAGGTGTATTTAGAGTCACATCCCTGTGTTTTATACAGCTTTCCAGGGAAGATTAATACAGAGTAAAGTAGCATCTGACCCTGGAATCAGGATGAAACAATAGTTAGCCAAGGGAAACAATAGTTACTAACTTATACAGTATCCTAAATTAGTAACTATTGTTTTCCTTGGGCTTGCAAAAAGCTTGAGTAGTTTACTAGTCAGACAGAAGCAGAAAGGAGGCTATTGTAATCTACTAGGAAATATATGTTGCCATATTCATTACTGGAAATGCAGGTATTCTCTTACTGTATGAAGTAGAGAGAATCTTTTTGTGCGAGTTCTCTAATTCCAAACATGAAAAGTTTTAAGCTGATTGCATCTTGCTGAAGTACTTAGAGTACTGAAACAGTTTCCTGGAGCTTAATATGTTCTTTTCAAGGAAATAAACTTTGTTCTGTTCTCTTGGTTTCTTCCAGGTGAGCTCATTCTAGTGAGGATATATATGAGACACTCCCTGCACATTCTGTTTCACATAGTTCCTTAAAGCAAGCTTCTAAATAATACTTGTATAGCAGCAGCAGCTTTCTAAAGGATAGTAGCCAAATTTATAATTTTGTGAATCATAAATGAGATATACAGCTCTTCTGAAGACCTCTTTAAACAGTGAATACTACTTTTAAAAGGATTAGTCACTTACTTGAATAAAAGAAGACTGATAATCTTGCATGAGGTTTTATTAGTAGAGTATTGTACTAAAGTGTTTTTATTTATAGCTGTCTAGGGCAGGGGGCAAGACAAGTGGAGAAGCTCCCCCCCCCCATGGTTCATTCTGGTAGTCTCTCACCTATAGCAGTGCCTGCTAGGGAGCAGCTCTTCCTCATAAGGATTCCAGGCTGGTGTAAATCTTGCCCAACATATTCTGCACTGTGGCCATAATGCATTTGGTAGTCTTTAAGACAAAGCTCCTTTCTTTTGTGTAGGAGCATGAGCCTGTTCTAATTTCTTTATAAATTGGCAATAAATCTCTTTGCTCTCCAGAGAATTAGAAGGAAGAGCATGTCTAATGCATATTTAAATTTAAACAAGTAAAATGAATTGAAAGTAGGTTTCTAGATTTTTATATATTTGTGAAAATACTTTTATTGTATAAGCACTGCACAAATAATTAATATTTACTTAAACCTTTGGAAATTAATGTAACTCCTATAGTGGGAAGTTTAGATAAATGACTTGCTTTGTCTAGCTAGACCAGGCACCCCCAAACTCGGCCCTCCAGCTGTTTTGGGACTACAATTCCCATCATCCCTGACCACTGGTCCTGTTAGCTAGGGATGATAGGAGTCCCAAAACATCTAGAGGGCCAAGTTTGGGAATGCCTGAGTTAGACAGACCATTTCAAAGATCTAGGCTGTATTTGGTCATTCAAGTACTGGGTGTCTTCAGTATTTCTTATCTGCTACATTTCTAAACTTCAGTCCATGGTTGTCATTACAGTTTTGTTGTTGTTTTTTCTTTATAAAAAAAGGACAGTTATCTGGGTTGAGGAAAGGGGTATTATGAAAACACTAGTGTGGTTCAGAAAAGCAGTAATTTCATTTGCTGAGAATTGAATAATCACTCCTTACACTTTAGTGCTTTTCAGCTAACTCTGGGACCTGCCTGGTCAATAATATGCTACTAAAGACTCATGGCTGGTGCATAGTGAGTCTATGATTTTCTGAGATGCTGGGATTTTCTGGGCCTAGCACAATATGTCTATTGGGCCCTCTCTACCATTCACAAAAGAGGTGCAAATTTGCATAAAATTTGCCTATGCCTTGGGTGATTTGCAAATTTATATATTCTTTTGCAGATGAAGTAGAAGGTACAAAAACAAATCGCTCAATTAATCACACACAAGTAAGTTGTTTGATAGACAGAATGTTGGGAGGTGAAGCTTTTTCCATAATTGTATTTCTATATTAGAAAATGCTCGAACTTATTTCTCCCTGTCACAGAGATGCTAAAAGTCAAGAGCCCTGATGCTAAAAGTCACAGAGATGCTAAAAGTCAAGAGCCCAGTCCAACCCTAAACCATTCAAAGAACTCCAAGTTTCATAAGTTGTAAGCTAGTTATATTACTTTAGCTCTTTCATAAATTGATCTTAGACTGGCAATTCTTCATTCAGTGAAAGAGGCATTGTATTTTACATTGCTTCTACAATCAACAGCCCCCTTTAAAAAAGTAAAAATTAAAAATCTACCAAGGAACTGGAATGCAACTGGACTACACAGGGCTACTTTGTGGAGGTGATGTGACCCAACTTACTCAAGCACAATACTTCCCCACTGCAATATGGATATACTAGTGATGGCTTTTATTTGCACTTACATTAACAGAGCATTTTTTAAAAAAAGTTTATATACACGCAACAACAATTTTGCATGTCTTCAAAGCATGTGAGACTGACTGTGCACATGTGCATCACTGCGAACCTGTTGTTCAGCTTCTGCATCCCTGTTACTTTCTATTGACTGCATATCTTCATGCACTGATGACAGAAAATTAAATAGTGAGGCAGAGATTAGAAGGTATATTCAGGACATCATTGATTCATACAGCCAGACAGATTGTTACAGAAAATTTTTTTAGATACTGTAAAGATTGTTCTGTGTTAAAGATGTCTCTGTAGACATTTATAGCATTTAACTTAATAAAGTTTTTTAAAATTCCATGGAGGAAATAGCTCTATAGCAAGTCTTTAGCTTTATCTGCTGTCCATTCCTTAACTTGTAACTGTCTGGAAAATGAAATCAGACTTTAGTAGGAAAAAAGCATATATAAATTAACCATAACTTCAAGCTGCATAGGCAAAGAAATCCATGGTCTGTATACCCTTTTTTGTGTGCATTGTATGTAATTCAATAATTTACCAAACCATTTGTGTGCCAATAAAATTGCCATTAAGAGCTAACTTAAATTCTCTTTTGTTGGATATGAAAAGATTTTTTTACAGAGCCTCTTATAGTTTTTCAGAAATATTACAGTCATGAATGAGCAGGTTGTTAAATTAAATATTCCCTTTACATGACAGTTTTAATTGTTTAATTTGGATTATGATGAAGCCTAATAGATTTTGCTTGCAGGTGGAACAGCAACATTTGGGCTAATTAAGAAACATTTTTTTACCATATTGACTATCACACATTATCTTTTCATTACAAAATTTTGCATTCTGGCATCTCCCAAGGCATAACCAACAGCTTTAGTTGTTATAGACTACATACGAGTTTATATTTAAAACAGCTTAACCAAAAAGCTCTGTAATACATAATAAAACTCAATAAAATATATAACATTTGCAAAACTATTAAAACAAGTATACATTAAAATATTTAGCCTTAAAAAACAGATAAAATTGGTAAAACTTTTAAAACAAGTATAAGTATCTATTAATTGGTCAGGGGTTATATTCTCTAGGTTTGGCTTTTCTCCCTTCCATTAGTAGACAGAAATTGTTGGACACCCTCTCTTGTGTATATATAAAATTGATTCTGTTCATGTGGTACCTTAAGAAACACCTGTAAGTGCTGTTTAGAAGTTTTCACAAGTGTATTAGCAAAACACACAGAGTAGTTTTCCTAGTTGGGTAAGTCAAATACTGACTAGTTGGTATTCTTACCCCACCCTGCAGATACTGCAGGCAGCAATGTATGACATCTAACACTACATATTTGTACATATTTGTCCTTGATGGTCCTGCCAGAAGAAGATGAAACCTCAGTTGCTTGTACAGTGATACCCACTTCCTGAAAAGTAGAAAAATGCAGCAGGAAAAAAATAAGGCAATAATTAGTTGAATTGTGTTTCAAAAGGATGAATGGCATTCCAAAAGGAAACAAAGTAGGTGGAGGTGCAAAGGTCATTTCAACTCTGGACAGTAGCAGTTATTGTCTGTAGAATAGTAAAGGCCAGTGAGAAAAAATTTGCTTGTATTTGTATTTTTTTGTATTTTTTTTTTTTGTAAAAAAAAAAAAAAAAGTACTTTCTTGTCACTTACCGGTAATAAAAAGGGAATGCATACAATTTCTGTCTTTAAAGCCATATAATGGGTGGTTTTGAAATGTAAACCCAGCTTTTATAGCAAGTGATCAGAAGAAGCTATAATTTGTTGCATATTTCATCTTTATAACTAATGGTAGCTCAGTTACATTTGCCAATGGAGACTTGATTTCCCATTCACTGATCTTTCAAATGTTAATGTGCAAAGTATGTAATATTTGTTTTCAGTACCAGAACTTAACTGAGCTCAGAATCCTTCCACAACCTGCCCTCTCAGGTGATTACATTATAATTGAGATGTGTGCATTTCATTTTGCAAGAAGTAAGAAGTTCTTGCTAATCACAAATGGGAGTCAGAAATCTTTGCTGAATCTACTTAGAGAGATATTTCAGTAGATCCTGATCTACTTCTTCTCACCTCTGATTTAAAGCTTTCTCAAAGCAGCATATCTCACTGCATACCCAGAAGAATTTAGATCAGAGCTGGAGCACACAACCCGCAAGTCACATGTGGCCCACACAACCTCTTTTTGGTAGCCCTCAGCAACATTCAAGAAAAAAAATCATATTAAAGCCTTAAATATTTATTCTTTGTGTCATGTGGTGTTAATGAAATCACATACATATGTTTGTGTATTAAATCTGTTTAAAAATTAAATCTATTAGGTCTATTTATTGTGTATTTAATTTTATACACACACACACACACACACATATATACATATATATATATATATATATATATATATATATATATATGTATATATATATAAAATTAACTATAGGGACGTGGGTGGCGCTGTGGTCTAAACCACAGAGCCTAGGGCTTGCCGATCAGAAGGTCGGTGGTTCGAATCCCCGCGACGGGGTGAGCTCCTGTTGTTCGGTCCCAGCTCCTGCCCGCCTAGCAGTTCGAAAGCACGTCAAAGTGCAAGTACCGTATTTTTCGCACCATAGGACGCACTTTTCCCCCTCCAAAAATGAAGGGGAAATGTGTGTGCGTCCTATGGTGCGAATGCAGGCTTTCGCTGAAGCCTGGAGAGTGAGAGGGGTGGGTTGCCAGCATGCCGAAGCCTGCGCGCGCTGAGCTCAGCGCGTCCAGGCTTCCCGGACCTCCCCGCAAGCAGCGGGAGCGCTCCCGCTGTTTGCGCAGGGTTGCCAGCATGCCGAAGCCTGCGCGCGCTGAGCTCAGCGCGTCCAGGCTTCGCGGACCTCCCCGCAAACAGCAGGAGCGCTCCCGCTGTTTGCGCAGGGTTGCCAGCATGCCGAAGCCTGCGCGCGCTGAGCTCAGCGCGTCCAGGCTTCCCGGACCTCCCCGCAAGCAGCGGGAGCGCTCCCACTGTTTGCGCAGGGTTGCCAGCATGCGGAAGCCTGCGCGCGCTGAGCTCAGTGCGTCCAGGCTTCGCGGACCTCCCCGCAAACAGCAGGAGCGCTCCCGCTGTTTGCGCAGGGTTGCCAGCATGCCGAAGCCTGCGCGCGCTGAGCTCAGCGCGTCCAGGCTTCGCGGACCTCCCCACAAGCAGCGGGAGCGCTCCCGCTGTTTGCGCAGGGTTGCCAGCATGCCGAAGCCTGCGCGCGCTGAGCTCAGCGCGTCCAGGCTTCGCAGACCTCTCTACAAGCAGCGGGAGCCAGCGCTGGGCTCCCACGGCTTGCAGAGAGCTACCTGTTTGGGGGCTGGGGTTGGGGGAAGCTCGAGCTTCCCCAGCCCGCGCCTGGGGGGGAAATAATTTTTTTCCCTTTATTTCCCCCCCCAAAAAACTGGGTGCGCCCTATGGTCCGGTGCGCCCTATGGTGCGAAAAATATGGTCTGGTGCGCCCTATGGTGCGAAAAATACGGTAGATAAATAGGTACTGCTCTGGTGAGAAGGTAAATGGCGTTTCTGTGTGTTGCTCTAGTTCTCCAGAAGCGGCTTAGTCATGCTGGCCACATGACCTAGAAGCTGTCTGCAGACAAACGCTGGCTCCTTCAGCCTATAGAGCAAGATGAGCACCGCAACCCCAGAGTCGTCCGCAACTGGACCTAACGGTCAGGGATACCTTTACCCTTACCTTATAATTAACTATGTTGTGTATATTAAATAATACTGAATATATGACAAGCACTTTAATTTACGATACAGAAATTTAATTCATTGTGTGGCCCATGGATTCTGTGTCGAAGTACTCTTGCCGCCCACTTGGTATGAAAAGTTAGACCATCCATCTCTGCATATAGCAGTTCCTCTACCAGATTGCTTTTCAGACTTGAAGAGCTTTTTTAAAAAGTGTGTAGACTTTGATGAAGGTGACAAACGTTTTTCAGGCATGCACAAACCTTTGTGTGCACCACTTGTTTTACTGTGGGTAATACAGGCATAGGCAAACTCGGCCCTCCATATGTTTTGGGACTCCCCTCATCCCTAGCTAACAGGAACAGTGGTCAGGGATGATAGGAATTGTAGTCTCAAAACATCTGGAGGGCCGAGTTTGCCTATGCCTGGGCTAATATAATTAAAGTTGCACAACTTAAAGTATTGAGAGTGTTCTGTAAGAAAGGCAGTAGAATCTCCCCAAACTCAGTCTGAGCCTCAGAGATGCTCAACATAACAAGGATGAACATCAACCAACTTTGGTGAATTTTTATTTGAGTGTTGTGCTGCTGCTGTTTAGTTTTTTAGGGGATTATTATTTTAATATTGCTGTAACGTTGTAACTTTTTATTGGCTGTAGGTTTTAGTGTTATAAGGTGCCTTAGATATTTTTTAAAAGCCAAAGCATGCTGAAAATATTCTTTTTCTGCCAGCAATATATATTTCTTTCATTGAACTTTAATGTTTTCTTCCTAAAGCTATGATAAATTGACAAGTTCATATTCTGTTTGTTTCAACATCTGGATGCCACATTGTATCCATTTTTTGCCAGCAACACTCACAAACATATGGAGGAAACTAGTAACTTCACAATGGTAAAAGAGGCTATGGAACTTCTGGCTGCCTTTTCCTTTGCATCATTTACAGGGGAAATTTAATTAGCTCTTAAACTTTTAGATTTTTTTTTGTTTACAACAACAACAACAACAACAAGTTTATTAAATTTGTGAGGTCCATGCCTTTACAGTTTGACTGAATAACACAACTCCTCTTGGGAATAGCAAAGTTTATGAATTAACAAAAACATCAAGGAAAATGCAAAACAAGGTTTGCTTGAATACATGCATAAAATAATTTGGTAACAAATATATACCAGTACTTTAAAAAGAAGCCCTATGCATATCTCTGAGTAAAGTGATACTTACTCTTGGGTAAATGTATATAGGATTGCAGTAAAATACTTATGAAGAGAATCTGGGTTATTTTTCATTTCAAAAGAAAAAAAAACAAAGGTAGTTGTTTGTGTCCGTAAGAAAAAAAACCCCTCCATAATCCACAGTTGGGTGATATGCTTATTTGGACCAACCAAAGTGTTACAAAATAATGCAATCTGGAACTGTTAATCATGCAGGGAAAACAAGAGAATTAGGTTTAATGTTGTAGCTATGATGTCGTCTTGCAGCTTTAATTGAATTGAGAGCTTAACCATAGACAATGTTTCCCAAATCTTAAAATTCTATTCTTGGATAGTAGGAGGACTTTTATTTTTCCCCTCATTTTGCTGCAGTCTGGAATTGTGCCACTGTTAGAAGGGCAGTCTAGTCCATGGTATTTCTTCCTGGTTCATAATATCCAGCAAGACTATCATAAGATCAAAGCTTGATTATCTACATAACAAGGGTGTAATAATTTTATTTCACTACTTTTATCCTGCTAGTAGTTTCAGACTGAAGTGAACTTGACTGTGGGATTAGCAGATACCGTATTTTAAGACTAGCTGGAACATTATACCAGTTACTAGATTGAGGTAGGTAACCATGTTGGTCTGATGCAGTCGAAATAAATTTAAAAATAACAAAAATTGTCCAGTAGCACCTTAGAGACTTACCGTAGTTGGTCTCTAAGGTGCTACTGGACTATTATTTTTTATTTTATTATACCAGTTTGTTCTTTTGTCCAAAAACCAAACAAACTTCATTCTGAATATATAATATCCAGGAACAAATTGGTTTGGATTGGTTTGGTTGTAGCTTACATGCTCTTACTTCTCCTTTTGCTTTGATCTTAGAATTGTCATTCCAATAGGGGAAGTTAATTACCCATTCTTTTCATTGCTTTCTTCTGTTCAGCCTTTCTCTATTGTGCTTGTGAGGGCCTTACCTTTGACCTGCACAAATATTTTCCTACCTAAATATGCTGCATTCATAGTGAACTTTTAGTGGGATTATTTCATATGTATGTTCCTATATGGCTTCCAGTATCTAGGAAAGTTTCCTTTCAATTTTGATACTGATTCATTGTGTTAAAAACTAGTCATGGTCAAACCCGCTAATCTATGAATTCCTGGACATCAAATGTAGTTTGAGAGTGATTTTAAATTTTAATACAATCTTGTCAAGCTATTGCTACACATGTCCCACATTGGCCTTGACACTATAAACTCTTATCCTAGCAAGTATAAAGTATGACTTCCTATTAGGCATTTCACTCTTTTATGTGGTTCCAGCAATGCTTCAAGGTCATTCACGGAAGTATTATTTTCATTTCATCCCTAAAGAGCAAGGGATAAAAATGTAAGTTAAGATTGCTGGCTGGTATTTATAGTCCTAAACAATATAGTCTCCAGTTTAACACCATGGAATAAAAATGATAAAATCAAACTGAAAGAGGGCTAAGAGCTTATAAATTGCAGCTTTGTATTCAGGACGAAGTCTTTTTTGGCTACTCGATAAATTTGCCTGCTCTTCAGTGGAGAGTGGGGATGAGGTACCATATCTTGTTTCATTTTTAAAAAAATAATTTTTATTAAAGATTTTCATGGTTCACAAAAAATGTGCATTGTCTTTTTTCAGGTCATATAGTCCTTTTTTACATTTTTACATTTGATGTGAAACATTATACAGAATAAGGTGGGGGCGGAAGAAGAGTGGGAGAGAGAAGGGGGAGAGGAGATTGGGGTGGTAATATTTAGTATGTTTGTGACGTGTTATGCCACTGTCACTTGAGTAGGTTCTCTATTCATTCATTTTATATGTATATGTACACACATATACATGTAATTATGCATGCATGCATATGCATACACACAAACATACATTTTAGTGAGAGAAGTTGGGGTGCTCAGGGCGTGGTTGGTTATCTTTAGTTGGCTGCAGTGAGGTTTGTTCGGGGGGGGGGGGTTGTTGGGTAAGTTCAGCCCATATTGATTCAAATGCTGTTGGTAGGTTCTTGTTGGGCTGTGTATGTGATAAAGGGGAGCCATACTTGAGTGAAGGCGTCTTCTTCTATTTGTCCCTGTGTCAGTTTCAGTCTATTGGTTAATTTTTGTAATAAGTCCGTTTTCCCTATAGTTTGATACCATTGATCTGTGTTTACTTCTGACAGGTCTCTCCAGTGTCTGGCTATGATGTTTCTGGCTGCTGAGCTCTTTATAGTGTGTGGGGGCATTATTATCTTGGAAGATGTTTAATAGGGCCAATGGATTTATTCTGCTACCATATCTACTCATATCTAATGTGCCATCAAATTGAATGTGCACCTCAATATTTATTACGATGGATGATTTTTCAAAACTTTGAAACAAAAAAAAGTATCTAATGTGCCATCAAATGTAGTGCACACCCTAATTTTCGTGACATAATTTGGCCAAAAAATGTGAATATTACATTTGAGTAAATACAATAGGCGGATACCATCCAGAGACATTGTTTGCTTTTAAAATATAAAAGGTTCTAGGTTTCAGCAGATGAGCATTGTGCACTTTTTGTTGTTGGTTTTAAACCAGATATTTCCATCTGTTCTTTTTAGCAGGACAAACTAAGGATGCTTTCTAAGTTTTTGCTGATAAAAACTGTAAAAGTTGGGCTAGCGGATATAGTATGAAACATAATATTTGTGTTTTTTAAAAAAGCACGAGGGATAGATTTTTCCAAACTGTATTTTACCATACTGTATAAGGCTACATTGTTGTTTAGTCGTTTAGTCATGTCCGACACTTCATGACCCCATGGACCAGAGCACGCCAGGCACTCCTGTCTTCCACTGCCTCCTGCAGTTTGGTCAGACTCATGTTTGTAGCTTCGAGAACACTGTCCAACCATCTCGTCCTCTGTCGTCCCCTTCTCCTTGTGTCCTCCATCTTTCCCAACACCAGGGTCTTTTCCAGGGAGTCTTCTCTTCTCCTGAGGTGGCCAAAGTATTGGAGCCTCAGCTTCACGATCTGTCCTTCCAGTGAGCACTCAGGGCTAATTTCCTTAAGAATGGATGCGTTTGATCTTCTTGCAGTCCATGGGACTCTCAAGAGTCTCCTCCAGCACCATAATTCAAAAGCATCAATTCTTCAGCGATCAGCCTTCTTTATGATCCAGCTTGCACTTCCATACATCACTACCAGGAAAACCATGGCTTTTACTATACGGACCTTTGTTGGCAAGGTGATGTCTCTGCTTTTTAAGATGCTGTCTACGTTTGCCATCGCCTTTCTCCCAAGGAGCAGGCGTCTTTTAATTTCGTGACTGCTGTCACCATCTGCAGTGATCATGGAGCCCAAGAAAGTAAAATCTCTCACTGCCTCCATTTCTTCCCCTTCTATTTGCCAGGAGGTGATGGGCCCAGTGGCCATGATATTCGTTTTTTTGATGTTGAGCTTCAGACCATATTTTGCGCTCTCCTCTTTCACTCTCATTAAAAGGTTCTTTAATTCCTCCTCACTTTCTGCCATCAAGGTTGTGTCATCTGCATATCTGAGGTTGTTGATATTTCTTCCAGCGATCTTAATTCCAGCTTGGGATTCATCCAGCCCAGCCTTTCGCATGATGAATTCTGCATATAAGTTAAAGTTAAGGCTACATAGTACTTTGATTTTCAGTAGCTCTCAAAATAAGTGACATAGCAATTCATTATATTTTTCTTAAATATTTATTTATTATATTATTATTAGAGGTGGGTGCAACCCTCTGCTTCCATATAGAAAAAAGGGTTTGAAGGATTGGGAATTCCCATGCTGTCTCCCAAACATTTTGAGTCTATGTTTTGGATGTCTTCAGCTCTGCTAGGTAGAGAACTTACCATGCATTTACCACAGTGTTCCATTATGTAGTTGGTTGTGGTGGACATAGGCCCAAACTCCTTGTGCCAGCATGACATGATAACACATTGTCATAACAGATTTGTGTGTTTACCGCTGCATTGGTTAGCCACAGTTGTTAAAATATATTGTGTGTGATAATTTTACATTTTGGTAAATCTACTCATAACGAAAACACCTCTAACCTATGCTCTGCATAAGGCACAAGCATTATTTCTATTTTCTGCCGTGATTATTCATCCTTTTGTGCCCTATTTAATAATAGACAAGTTAATATTTTAGTTAAAAATAGTTGCTTTAAGAGGCCAACCAGGTGTTTTCAAGAATAATTTCATAACCAATCTTTAAAGAGAGCTTTATTTCGGGGACTGTGTTCCATGCAGCATGGAAATTCAAATAAAAGCAAATAATGAATGCAGCTTTCCAGCTACAGTATGCATGTGGATTATTACATGTGCATATAAGGAAGGGGTAGTTCAAATTAGCACACTTTCTGGTTCTGTAAAAGTACTATAAAACGAAAGGACATTGTAATTGTATTTTATTCACTGTATTGGTGAAAACTAATTGGTAGCTGTTTTTCCTACACCTAATCCTACTGACCTTTTAAATATTTTTGAAGATCAGAGCTATAGGCCATAATCCCTAGCATGCATTAGAAGTAAACCACATAGGTTGGGAAATGGAACTTTATTTTGGCCAAAAGAAAGTGGAGTGGGAGGGGTGTTCTGTCTATTGAGTCATATTTTGGAGAGTTATGGCTGAGGGATATGCCATGTTGGGTTTTGGGCTCATCGTGCATTTCTGCCATGTATACGATCTGTGGCCTTGTGCAAGTCTTCACCTAATATAGTCTAGTGTGAGGGCAATAGAGCCAGATTGTTTTCAGCATCTGATATTCAGAAGTATACAGTCTCTGTCCATTTAGATCCTGGATCACATGGAGGGGCTTGGTTAAGTGGAGCAGTCAGGGGCAGCTTTGCGTGGGTGGAATTGAAGAAGTTTGTGATGAGAGGGGTGGACTTGCAGTACCCACACTTTGAAAGTACCAGCCCCCATTAAGTACCAGCACATGTCAAATAACTGAATTTCTAAATAATTTAAAATGCTTTATAGATTACACATCAAATATATGAAGCTGCCTTTATACTGGCTCAGACCATTGGTCCATCTAGCCAAGCACAATAAACGGGCATTTTAATGAGCTCTCTACTTTACCATGCAGAGCGAGGAGCCAAGATCTAAAAAGTGCAGAAAAAAGCATAGAAAAGGAGCATAAAAGATGTAGGGTGGGAAATTTACTAGAGTTTTGAGATGCTGAATGGCAAGCTGTAGAGTAATCACATTTTTACATATAATGCATAGACAGAAATACTATCTGCAATTGCTTCTCCTTGAAGCAATAAAATGAGATATGGAATAACAACAGATAATTTCACTGAAAACCTGAAGTGTGGTGTTATGCACACATGCTATAGATATTAAAATTATTAGAGGCACTTTTGGTAGCAAGGGTGATGTGCTCAGTAAGAGTTTAAAGAACATCAAAGGAAAGAGGAGAACATGCAGCTGCTATAAACACTGAAGTACTGGTTTCCTTTTCCCCCACCCCAGACCACTTGGTCTTGGTGGAACTCTTAAGTGGTAGACTGATCTGGGGATAAATGGTTGGTGATAGTTTGTGGCTTTTTCAGCAAAAGCCTTGGAATTTACTTCAAAAATAAAACTCATTCAAAGCAGTCATGTTTACATAGATCTGTACATATAGTTTGGATAATATTGTCATGTATTAAACTGCTTTTCCTTAGAAATAACTCAAGGGGTAAAACTATAGCTACACATTGGTGCATCCCTCTCACTGCTCTACAATACCTTTAGCCATCCTTTCATGGCTAGTCAAATGAAACAGAGACAGAATGAAATGTAAACACTAACTCAGCAAATATTCAGGGACCTGTAAAGTAACCAAAAGCTGCTGAGCATGGGGAGGGGGGGAGGTGTCAAGGATTTAGGAAGCTGGTTCAAAAGGCTAAAGATCCCCAGCTGTGATCTTGCTCTCACCCAGAGAATCTGAGAACCATGTGAAGACAGTGTCCTGGTGGCCTCTGAATATATTGCACCCAAAAGAATAATCCAAACCAATTGCTCTGGTTTTAGCTTACATGTACTGGAATGAAGAAGTATTTCCTTTATTTCACTTCTGTATAATTTAACCGTTTCTTCTTGTTATTTGTGGCTGGGGTAGAGCTTAGTTCTACTGAAAATTACACTGTAGAATCAGTTGTATTCCATGCATGTCACTTTAAAAGATTAACTTCATTCATATTAGCTATACTTTAACTGGAATTGTAAGGGGGGGGGGATACAGTAACCATCTGTTCAAATGTTTGATTAGAGTTGCTTTGTATGATTTTGTTCTAATACTATTACAGTCAGCCATTAATAAGGTAAATCAGTGTAGTGCAGTCACTGAAACAGGGTTTCAGCACTATCAGAACTGTAATCAAATTTGTATTTATGTTCTCATATTAAGCATGATTTGTGAGACTTGTAACTTACTAAGAGATTTTTCATCATTGACAGGCAGGGTGTGTATGGAGGAAGGACTCTTCCTGCAGATATTTTGTCACTAAAGGGTTGAGCTCAGTGTCAGAAGTGGGCCCCGAGACCTGGCATGAGGCTTGGTGCAATTGCTCCAACTGCACCTTTATCATCCAGACCTGTAACAATGGGTGTTTTCGTTTTCGTTTTACCACCTGCTGTTGATGGAATTGCATTCTTCCATACAAAAACAACAACCCTGCACAAACAATGACTACTAGCCACGATGCCACGATGGCTACTTTCTACCTCCACTGTTGGAAGATGTATGCTTCTGCATGCTAGTTGCTGGGAATTTCAGGTGGGGAGGGTGCTGTTCAGCTCAGGTCCTGTTTTCTGACTTCCATAGGCATCTGGTTGGCCATTGTGAGAACAGGATGTTGCACCTCATGGGCCAGTGGCCTGATCCAGCATTTAAACATGCAATATGAAGTGATGCAGTTAGTATGAAAGTACTGCTTCAGTGAGAACTATGCAGGAGTTATCACAGGAAGAGCTGGAAGAATGGGATGAAATATCAAAGAGTGAGTGAGTGAGTGAGTGAGACTATACAATAGGTAATAATTCACACAGTCCTTTCAGTCTTTTCTTGCTGTTTTATCTCAACAATAACACTGTAATGTTGTACTGAAAAACAGTTTGCAAGCAATTCGTTTTTTGGAGATGTATATTTGGAGAGAGAATCTAATTTTTTTCCAGTCGCGGAGCACAAAACAAGTCTGCAGTCCTTATTTTTCTAGAACACTTTTATTGTAGACAAATTGTGGTTTGCAGAAAGCCATATGAATGAGAGAAGGATAAAAGTCATGTCTGCAGAGAATGCAAAAAGAGTGTTCCTGGAAATTTGAGATAGTCTTTAAATTTCGATTAGAGTAGTGTGATACAGGGGGAATTGTGGTTTGCAGAAAATTATCCTTGTCTCCCAGTTCCCACATTACAAGTGCTCAGTTTCCCAGACTCTCTGTAGAAGAGGAATCTCATCATTGTGAAGAGACAGGAATCATACAAGGGCATAGAGGGAATTAAAAAATGGCTTCATCCTTATTCGTATTATACTGACATGACTTTCACAGGACATCATGAATTCTAGATAGAGATTTTCAGAGTTCGCTGTAAAATGCATATATTTTTAATCAGGAAAAAGTAGGAATATTCCATGGCCATGATTCTGAGTTTGTTCTCAATGGCAGGAGTGCCCACTGAACAGAAGTCTACTCTTGTGACACTCTCTGCAGTGAAAAGGGGCTGGGAAAGGCAACTGTGGGTGATTTTCCACTGCAGCCGCTTATGATGCCAAAAATGTTTTTAAAGGGCTTGGGGACTCTCTGAAGCAGCATGAAAAGTGGCTCAAGAGGAAGGAAGAATTGACAAAACACAGACTTGCCACTTTTTTCTGGTGTGATCGTTGCCTGGATCATGGTCTCATTTATGAATGGCAGCAACTCTTTTTTTTGAAGAACGTAGTTAGCATCCTGGGCAATTTCATTTATCATCCTTCCTTATACTATCTTTTTTCAAAATCATTTTTAAATTTCTAGTTCAACAACACATACACAGCCTTAGTTTAAAACTTAAAAGCTATTCAGATGTCTGATATGCGAATGAAAGTCATATGAAAAGTCAGTGACAGAGTTTGGTTGGATGGCTTATTTTCTAATGCAATGGCTTGTTTTGTGTGTACACTTCTTTTACATTCTGTGACTATGAAATGTGATTTCCCTCCCTCTGTAGGGTGTACCTCAGTTACCTTGTGCCAAAGCATTATATAACTATGAGGGGAAAGAGCCTGGAGATCTTAAATTCAGCAAAGGAGACATTATCATATTACGTCGGCAAGTTGATGAAAATTGGTATCATGGAGAAGTTAATGGTGTCCATGGATTTTTCCCGACCAATTTTGTCCAGATTATTAAACCTTTACCTCAACCTCCACCTCAGTGCAAAGCACTTTATGACTTTGAAGTTAAAGACAAGGAAGCAGACAAGGATTGTTTACCCTTCTCAAAGGTAAAACAATTTTTTTAAAAAATGCTTTTAAAAAAATGTTTTGAAAAATACATTGAATTTTGCATACCTCACTGTTGCCACCTAGTGTCACATTTGTATATTGCACTTTATAACACATTTGAAATGTTTTATTTGCAGCTGTGTAGATGAGACCTTAGTGACAGACATATATGAGCACCCAGTGTTTATATTTACTATTTTTCTAATTCTTTCCTTTCCTACCTACAGATATTTACTTGTTCCCTTATTATTGGAAGCTCTCTTTTTTTGTTTGGGTTTTTAAATTTTGAGAATTAATACATTCACTTCCCCTAAGGACAATGTTTTAACTTTTATTTTAAGTATAATGCATGATGGAATTAGTTCGATTTCCCCTGCCACCAGTTCATTCTCTCAAAGAGAGGGCTCAATGTCACCTAGTAAGCCCCATGGTATACTAAGAAGTTGAACTTATCTGCCCTGTTCAAATCTGAACACATTGTATGTTATACTAAATTGGCTCTTTAAGACTGTTTATAACTGGATGAATTTCAGTTTTCCTGTTCCTCAGTCTGATTTACCCCCCCCCCCAGCAAAGTATATTAAATTATTAAATGTATTTTAATTTATATATAAATGGAAGAGCTTGGCTTTAACTTTTATAGAACTCCAATGGATTGGTCTGGGAAGTAGCCATGAGAATAATGGTGTTGTTGGTTGCTTCTGTTTTAATTAATTCTCAAACTTGGGTCCCCAGCTGTAGCTGGACTACAACTCCCATCCTCCCTTGCTAGTAGGACCAGTGGTCAGGGATGATGATGGTTGTATTCCAATAACAGCTGGGGACCCAAGTTTGAGAAACAGTGCTATTCTTGATCAGGAAATGCATGTGTTCTTAAAAGAAATTAGTTGCTTAATTGCGTATTTCTTTTTAATGTAGGATGACATTCTGACTGTGATTCGCCGAGTAGATGAAAACTGGGCTGAAGGAATGTTGGCTGACAAAATAGGAATATTTCCTATTTCATATGTTGAGGTGAGAGAACCATAAAAATATTTTAATATACAATATAATAATAGTAGAAAATGTAATATATACTTGCAATAAACTTGTGACTTCCTAGATAATCTTGGTGGCCAGCCTCACTATTTTCTGTGCTTTGAAATGTAGGGACAAATTAAGAGTTCCGATAAATTCAGTTATGTAACAGATACACACTTTTATTGTGAGCTGAACTTGTCACAGAATCCTTGGGTGCAACTGCAGAGCAAACAAATTGGTATTTGTCCATTGTGTATGTTGAAATCTATTCATTCAGAACTGGTAGTGTGGAAATATTGTGGGATAGGGAGCAAAGGTGTCCTTTAAAAAAGTTCTTGAGTTTGTGTTTATTCTCTCATCACTTATGTAAAACATCACTTTTACATTTATGGCATACCAGTGTTGGAATTTTAAGAAACAAAATTCTGGAAACAGAAACTGAATTGAGGAATTCCAAGAAACCAAAAAAATCAGTTCAGTTTTAAAATTGGAGGTTAAAATGGCTGTAGTTTTGAACGTTTAGGTCTGTCACTGCCATCTTGATTTCAAATGGCATCCAAGCATATCTACAGATGGATAAAAATCTGCTCCTCAGAATCAGGTACCATCTTGGTTATGATATCTTAAGAGGTGTCCAAATACATAGCAAACGAACAACTTTCCAAAATATTTTATTTATTAATTCACGAGATAACCATGAGATGGTGTGTGAGAGTCTCCTTGATCACTTTTCTGAAACACTTGCATCCCTGCTCTCAATCTCTTAGGGCTTATGATCAAAGAACTGACAATTATGAATAAATGATACATTTTAACGGATCATTCTGACAATATACACATAGAAATGGAGAATCAGCAGATAGCTCAACCCAAAATTTCCAAATAGGAAACTTTCAAAAATTTGTTTTTGAAATGACAGCCAAATGTATAGTCTTTCTTCCTCTCTGCCCCCCTTTCATATTGTCAGTTGCTGAGGTGCCCCAACAAACAGCTTCATGTTTTCCTTTCTTGAAAAAAAATGTCTTTAAAAAAGCCATTTTCCATTTGAAACACCAGCTTCCTTCATGTGCAAGCACAACTGATTATTCATTTTTAAATTCTGCATGTCATTGTTTTGCAGTTTAACACAACAGCAAAGCAGCTGATAGAACTGGACAAGCCCTCAGGTTCAGCAGGAGACTCTGGGGAAGGCACGTCTGGTGCATCCCACAGCAATTCAGTTCAAAAGCACACGGATACCAAGAAGAACACCAAAAAACGCCACTCCTTTACCTCTCTTACCATGTCCAACAAGGCTTCGCAGGCTTCTCAGAATCGTCATTCAATGGAAATCAGTCCTCCTGTCCTCATCAGCTCTAGCAACCCTACTGCTGCAGCCCGCATCAGTGAACTTACAGGCCTTTCCTGCAGTGCACCTTCTCAGGTAATTTTCTAGCAGTAGAATACAAAGCATATCATAGCTTTTTTTAGATGAACAATTTAAAAGGTTGTCAAAATAAGTGGAAGATAATTGTGACTGACTTTCTGAGTTTGTGCAAGCAGTCATTAATTATACATAAAGGGACAATTTTCATGCACTCCCAAAATATTATAAGCTGAAGAGAGCTGTTACTGCTCTTTAAGTAACTGAAAGGTTTATTTCAATATGAATAGCTTTTTGTTTAAAAACATGCATGGAACAAATTATTTTTTAAATATTTTGCATGAACTACTAAAGTATATGACATTTTGATTTCTTGAACAAATTGGAGTATAAAAATATCTGTCACTAGGCTGGCTGAACATGGTCATGGGGAATACTAATGTATTTTGGGGTGGGTAAATATGAACATGGGAGGGTGTGGTTTCACCTTGACTGGAGAGGGGTTGTGGGGGAGTGGTGTCATTACCGTGGGATATTCTGAATTACAAAGGGAATGTTGCTGGACTGCTGAAGGTAGCCATCATCTGAAGTGGGAAAAGTCCCATTCCAAATATTAATCCAGTCTTCGGGGTGATGTTCACCTCACATCCTGAAAGTAATGAAAACACTTGGACTGAATACATTGGCCCACCACTTACACTATTACTATTACAAATACTTGTAGTTCATTTTATTTTATTTTGTTTGAAGGTTTGTGGTCCAAAACCAGACTTAACACTGTTTAGGAAAACCCCACTGGTTCATATGCTCCATTCATAACAGTAGTTATTTTATCTGCTGATAGGCCCATAATGAGTTTAACTTTTTTTAACGTTTTGATAGGTTCATATTAGTACTACGGGGCTAATTGTGACCCCACCACCCAGTAGCCCAGTGACAACAGGGCCTTCATTTACCTTTCCACCTGAAGCAACCTACCAAGCTGCTCTTGGTGTAAGTACTGTTTGACATTATGTTGTAGTTTTATCTGAATTGCCCTTTGTTTTTACATAAATCTAGAAGCTACAGTTTTTGCAAGCTGCTTTGAGGTGTATTGTGGGGGAACATTTGATTTCTATATAATGAATTTTGCCCCTTTGGAAAATAATAATGCTCTGATGGTAGGACTGAAAGACTCTTGTGGCTTCCAAAATATTTCAAACCCAGAATCTATTATGAAGTGCTATGTTGAATTATTCCCTTTAATAGTGAAGTGCAGTAACCAAGAAGCGAAATGAGGCCACCCAAAAATCAGATCATGGCTTCTGCATGCTTGAGAGACACCCTAGAAATATTCAAGTTCATGAATTAAAACAAAACTGCCTGGTAGGAACCTCTGCCCTTACAGAATATTGAAGACAGTTGACTATATAGAGACTATAGAGACAGGATGTGGTCTAAAGCAGTGATTCTGAACCAGTGGGCCATGGATCCCTTGAAGGCTGTGGAGTAACATCAAGGGGTCTTTGAAGCTATTGTCAGCAGCAGTGACACAGTACAGCAAATCCCTTAGGTGGTGGGCTGGAGTTTGGAGCTGGGACAGAAGGGCTGGGATGCCAATAAGGCAGAGTACTCAGATAACTAGTTGTTGTCCTTCATCTGATGTGCTCCGAGTTCTGCCACCCATCGGCACCTCCTTGTTTCACCCTTTCTTCATGCAGGGAGCCCAACCCGTCCTTGCACAGGGTGCAGCCCACCTTCACAAAGACTACCCATCCAGGACAAGAGGAACTCTATTCTTCTTTCCCGTTGGATTTTCCCAACTGCTTTCATGCCTCTTCTCTTTAGCACTGATACCTTGGACAAGTCAATGCATAGCATAGGTGGCTGGCAGAGAAAGCAAAAAAACAGCTGCGTGCTGTGGTGTGTTAGGAGAAGAGGCAGAAGAAGGAGCTGCTGTTGCTGCTTGCAGTCATTTGGAGGAGTCTTTTATCCCTCCAGTGCTACATCCCTTTTTATTTCTGCAGAGCACCTGGCCTTCCTTGCGTAGGCACGTTTTAATTTGACAGCCTGAAAAGGAGAGAGGGGGCACAATTTGCCTGTGAAAGAGTGCTTTTGAATGGATGGAATATTGGCTTTATCCCATTTTTTCATTCATTCAAGAAGGAAAAAAGAAGGGGGCAGTGAGCCTGCTCGTTAATTCCTTCTTAATTTCCAACCTTCATTTCTACTTAGAAATGAGAAGACATGGAGAAACTGTACGTAGTCTTTTCTCACTCCTAGATCTATATTGTGGCTGGATTCCAGCCTGTAATTTCTTACAGTTGTGAGAAGTACATTCTCCCTCTGTCTGTCTGTCTGTCTCTTCCTCTTCGCCTCCCACCCTTTCTCTAAGAAACGTTATTTGTTAAACAATCAATACAGAATCAGGTTGAGCTGAATGGAGGTTGGTAAGCATTTTGGTGCATTGCCTGTAAAGTTTATGTTGCAGAATAATGAAAGTTCATTGGTGTACCATAATAGGTTAACTCTGTTGTTGTTATTGGCACTGAATGAAATCCAGGCAATATGAATGTTCAGTTCTCTGTGATAGCAGGGAATCTGCACATGGTACGGATGAGTGCATAAGTGAAACTGGTATTTTTTTAATTTTTTAAAGAAAGTTTTATACAAACAGTTGGATATATACTTGATTATAGAATTGTTAGGAGGTGGCTTGGGTTTTTGAAACATAGTTTGCCACACAGCTTTAGTTGCTGCTACTCAAAAACAATTTGAGGTTTTACAGGTTCATGGGACTAGTTTCACAATTTTAAAGTAGCACGTTTCCTAGAATGTGTTGCAATGCGTATTTTCTGAAATGTTAGGTTGCTTCTTGTAGGATGGATATTAGTCACATTTTGTATTCACATTTTGAAAATGACCTGAATTGTCTTATGAAGAAAATCATTCTTGTGAAGAATATGTAGGGAAGTCGCACAGAAAGTCCTTGGGCTGTTAAGTGGAGTAGAAACCTGTAAAAAGTAGTAAAACCTTTTATTATATATACACTGCCATGTATTGGCTGCTGAGTGATGTATGTGAGCTTCTATTTTCTGACACTTTCCAATACATAATATGCAAAGTGTATGTTTGGCTGTAGTGAGTGGTTAATTGTTTCTGAGCTGTTTCAATTTGCATTGACATAATAAATAATCCCATTTAGTCAAGTTATTGAACTTTGTTAGCTTGATTTAATGCTTGCTAATCTGATAAGAGCTAGAAAGTGTTTACAGCTCTTAATCAAGGACAAAGTACTTCCCAGGGTATTTATCTATGTGTATGAACAAACCAACCAACCAGTCATGTCACCTGATTAGAAATACGTAATATGGATTCAGGTGTCAGGGAACTATATAATGGTTATTTTCTATATTGAGTAGTATAGCTTTCAACTCTGTAAATAAGACCATAGATCCCACTCCTCTATTTCTTACTTCCTGGTTCCTAAGTACTTTAGAAGGATAGTAACTGCTAGGTTTAATCATATACTCTGAGACCAGAAACAAGCACATTCCCATTTGATAGTTATGAAGGCTGTATGAACTGTGTATTGATTTGTAATGTTTTGTTGGGTCTCTGGACCGTAATAAAGATTGATGATGATGATAGTTATGAAGCACCTTGCAGTTTGCCCAAGGATGCTAAAATGCTAATGCTAACCCCTGGCTATGGTACAGCACAGGATATGAGATATATCAGCATCCAAATATCTGAGGGTGTTTGAACCAGGGCCCCAGTGACTGTGTGTGACTTCATTTGCATGTTGCCACTACTACTCTGATCAGCCTCTTTTCATTAAACAACTCTTTAAAACAGGGGTCAGCAAACTTTTTCAGCAGGGGGCCGGTCCACTGTCCCTCAGACCTTGTGGGGGGCTGGACTATATTTTTTTTGGGGGGGGGGAAATGAACGAATTCCTATGCCCCACAAATAACCCAGAGATGCATTTTAAATAACAGCATACATTCTACTCATATAAAAACACACTGATTCCCGGACCGTCCGCAGGCCGGATTTAGAAGGTGATTGGGCCGAATCCGGCCCCCGGGCCTTAGTTTGCCTACCCATGCTTTAAAAGGAAAGAGGGAGTAAATCAGGTAGAATTGGAACCACCTGCCTCCTGAGAACTTTTATTTCTGCTTTGCATATGTGGATCTCCCTTGTTTGTTGTGGTAGCCTGTTTACTCCATTTGGAGGGGGATTGGAACAAGCAACCTCATGAATGTATTTGTTCCTGCTTTAACAGATGCCTAATGGATCGCTGTGGCTGCTGCCTAGTTATCATGTTGTGGGTATGGCAATGTGATGAAACTGTCTGCAGGTCAGCCTGTATGGGTTGGCTGCCTTTGTGTCAATGTAGTGTGTGGAAGTTGTTGCTGTATAGTTACTGATTGGTAGGCTGTAGCAGAGTTTTCAGGGATGCTGTGGGCATGCCCATCATTTTTAAATAGTAATTACATTTTCTGGATGTGTGTTTTTCCCCTGTCCTGGTTTGAACACTCATAATCTGTAGTGGCTGGGTATCTCTGGTTCTGACATAATGTGAAGTATCAGCAACAACATAGAGAATAGTCTGAAGTTTTACAAATGAAAAGAGTAACTAAGGGATCCAAGAATAGAGCCCCATTAGAAACTGCCAGTTAAAAGCGCTCTTTCCATTGCTTATCTCATAATTTTCAATCCTAATTTTTGAATAATGGCACTTAAAATAAAACAGTAAGAGGTACCTTTTGTATCCCAGCTGTCAAAGGGAATTTTGCTGTCAAAGGGAACAGCTATTTTATTTTATTACTTTATTTAACTATTTATCTATTTATTTATACCGTGCCTTTTCTCCCTAAGAGGGACTCAAGGTAGCTCACATAAAAATAAGAACAGCTAAAAACATAGAGAAAAACAAAGTAATGTTTGGGTGGCTTGTTGTTGAAATTTGTTGCTTACTGCATTACAGCTTCTGGTTTCAAAGCAGCCATGGATTGCAGTCCTTTTCAGACCACTGAATATTGGAAATATGTTTGAAAAACTTTGGGATTTATGCCACAAATTTGCATTGAAGTGTGTGGATAAATGATATTATATTCATGAAATAAATGTTATAAAGAGACTTAAGTAGTTATTTCTCTATTTTTTCCTTTCCTTTTGCCTATACAATTATGTTTTGTATTTTCTTATAAATGAGTATTAGTTTTAGAGTTTAATATGGTTTTAAAAATTCAATAAAATTGTCATTAAAAAAGAAATGTGTATTTAGACACAATGCTTAATACAAGGGATTGTCCCGTTACATTGTATCAGAAAATGGAGAAATTGGTGTAGAGTGGAACCTCTACTCACGACCACTGGATCCAAGTCAATTTGGGAGTGTGTAACTGTGTGTATTTTCAGCTGAATATTAGTGCCAAAATGACATTAAATTTCTGAATATTTTATTTCTAGACACTGAATCCCCCTCTACCACCACCACCTCTCTTATCTGCTACAATAATTCCTCCAACCTCTGCTGGGCTGCCTTCAGGAGCAGCTCAAAAATCTGCAGCGGGATCAACTGAGCAAATAGCACATTTGCGCCCACAGACAAGACCAAGTGTGTAAGTGAAATAAAAGCTTGTTGAGTATAACCTTGAAATGGTATCAAAGAGCAGAATTGCCAAAGGAAAAAAATTCAAGTATTTCTGGATAGACAAGGAATGTTTGACTTGTCATCTGGGGTGAAAAGTGCCTGGTGCATGTGAAAGGGATGGCAAAGGTTCTCATTGCACCAAGATCTAGATTGGCTACCATGACCAGCCTGGACTGGTCATGAACAACAATAGCAGATTATATGAGGTACAGAAAATCCCTGGAATGGTTTTGCCTGACACAGCAGGCTCATTCACACATAATGCTAAACCATAATCTATTAAACCATGGTGTAGCAATATGTGTGAGTCCAAAAGCTTTACTATGCTTGTAAAGGTTTGTAGATGGTGTATAAAACTTAGATAATGTTAACTATAACAGTGTTATGTGTGAACCCAGACCTCCTCTATAACTATTGTTAAAGATGTGTGTCACTGCCCAAAAGCTACAGTGCCATGAGTGATGAATGTAAAAAAAAAATAAAAAATTAAAAAAATCATACTGCTCTTGCTGGTACTTTTAACTGTTCTGAGATGTAATAAATCAAGGTTTAAGTTATTGTCTGCCAGATGCCTCAGCACTGATTATTATTTATTAAGGTAAAAAGGTAAAGGTACCCCTGCCCGTACGGGCCAGTCTTGACAGACTCTAGGGTTGTGCGCTCATCTCACTCTAGAGGTCGGGAGCCAGCGCTGTCCGCAGACACTTCCGGGTCACGTGGCCAGCGTGACGAAGCTGCTCTGCCGAACCGGCACCAGAGCAGCACACGGAAACGCCGTTTACCTTCCCGCTATAAAGCAGTACCTATTTATCTACTTGCACTTAAGGGTGCTTTCGAACTGCTAGGTGGGCAGGAGCTGGGACCGAACGATGGGAGCTCACCCCGCCGCGGGGATTCGAACTGCCGACCATGCGATCGGCAAGTCCTAGGCGCTGAGGTTTTACCCACAGTGCCACCCGCGTCCCTATTATTTATTAACTATGCTTAATATTAATTATGGTTAATGTTAACTGTGGTTTAACACTATGTGTGAACCAGGCCTCTGCACTGGCAAAAGTCCTGGGACATAGTTAATGATTCTTGACCAAATCAGGTCTCCTGGGTAGGAGCTTAGTTACAACTTGGACCAGCCAATGGACAAGTAGGCTTCTATATTGACCCTCAAGGGATATATGCAAATGACGGAAGACAGATGAAATCAAGAATGGTTCTTTCAACTATTGACATGTTACTCTTTAACTGTCACCAACATTTGGACATTTGATAAGGAGTTAGGGACAGAATTCTTTGGATAACTCTTTGTATGTGCAGCTATTTCTCTGATTGAAATTTCTGTGACTACCTAAGGAGCTACTTCCCATTCTTAATGAACCCTCATGGCTCAATTTTCAAGCAGCAGTCACTCTGCAAGGAAGCCATGACTTGCTTAGGAAAAGTTTTTTTTGTCTAGTTTTTCCTGCAGACCATTATAAACAGTTTTGTTTTCTAGGTATATCGCTATTTATCCATATACTCCTAGAAAAGATGATGAACTGGAATTGAGGAAAGGAGAGATGTTCTTGGTGTTTGAACGTTGTCAGGATGGCTGGTTCAAAGGAACATCCATGCATACAAGCAAAATTGGTGTGTTCCCTGGCAATTATGTGGCACCAGTCACAAGGTGAGGCTTTCAGTTGAAGTATTTTTTACAAAGAAAAGGGGAAGCAACTCCATTTGGATATCCAGATTTTCTGTGGTGGTGGTGGCTTATTGGGATTGGGAGAATAGGCCTTATTTGGTTTAATAAGGTGTGCATAAACTATTTGCATTACTTTTAACAGGGCAGTGACAAGTGCCTCCCAAGCAAAAGTCCCTGTATCTACTGCTGGTCAGACAGGGAGGGTGGTGACTATGGTCAATACTTCCACTGCTGGAGGAACATTGCAAAAACTTCAGGGAAATGGTGTGACAATGAACGCCAGTGCAGTACCAACAGCTGTGGTCTCTGCTGCACATATACAAACCAGTCCACAGACCAAGGTTCTTATGCACATGACTGGCCAAATGACAGTCAACCAGGCTCGCAATGCAGTTAGAACAGGTAAAACATTGCTTTATTCCTTGGCTTAGGTAATAATATGATCAGGATGAACTTCTCTGAAACCCCATGTATCTTGTCATGGGTGGAATGTAGTACATGATGGCTATGGACCAACTCCAGTGTCAGAGAGAATCTGCCTATGAATATTATTTGCTGAGAATCATAAGTATTTATATTTACATATAAATTTTATCTCTGTACAATAGTATTCAGTATAGCATCAGGTACTGTCAGATATTTTTAATACCATAAAAGATGGTTTGGAGATCTAGATTGCTATACTGAAATACCCACACATGCCATTTTTAATGCTTGAGACTGTGGAATTAATAGTGTGAGGGAAGTTTTTAAATAACACAACAAGTGGATGCTGTATTGTTTTCAGTCTCAATGATACTATGTTTCCCCCTCTCATTGCAGTTGCAATACACAGCCAAGAAAGACCCACAGCCACCGTGACGCCCATTCAGGCTCAAAGTTCAGCATGCCTTATTCCTGCTGCTGTAATTATTCCACACCATTCTGTTGCCTCCCAACAGCTCCAACCTCAGCTTTCTAATGCTGCTGCTTATATCACTGCTGTGAATATCAACCGGACAAATCTCCCATTAGCTTGTACAACAGCATCTCCTGGCACTTCTGCATCTCTGGATGGAGATGCAAATGGGAGAACTGTGACTGCTCACCCTGGAGCTCCAGCTTCCCCAGAGAATACATTAGTAGCTGGAGGAATTACTACTGTCAGTAAATCAGATAGAGATGGCAAGGTAAGCATGACATTTTGGTTGCCGCTCAGGATGTTTTTCTTTAATAGATAACCCAATAGATAGAGGGGACTCTTTATTAGGTGTAACTCCAAAACTTGCCATTTAGTTTATTCTTATCACCTTTAGTGCCAGATAGTGGCTTGCTTTGTGTATCACATTAAACCATAATTTAAAATAATGTGAATGAGCAGTAGACTAGTAGACAATTTCAAAAGTTCCTAGAGTGTTCCTTCGGCTTTCCTGTTTCTGTTGCACCATAGCTGAAACAAGCTGGAGTCTGCCTTGTGTCATCTGAATCTTTAAACAAACCATGAGTATTAACAAAGGTTTGTTCTTGGCTTACCGCTTGTGTTTTGTTGAAAAGAAACAAACTATGAGCATGGGTTTAGATGGCACGACAACACAAACTCCAGCTTGCTTTGTCTTCAGCACAGCAAGAGCAGGGGAAGACTGCCCAGAAACCTTTGAGCAACAAACACCAGAATGCTGTTCATTCATATTAAACCATATATTTTTATGATTTGATGTGACAGCAAATTAGGCTAGTGCCAGGCTTGGCTTCTTTATGTAAGAAGCAAAGTATGGTCAGATTTTTGTTCCTTTAGGAGGGAAAACAACTGTAATGGAATGGAATTCCTGATGTTACTAAAATATCAGAAGTAGAATTTTATTGAATAAATGGATGGAATTTTTGTATATAACAGTTCCATTGCTTCTGTTATGTGCCACACTTCACTTCCATTATCCTGGGCCCTTCTGATATTTAGAGCAGAGATGAATATTTTCAACATGCAAGCAACAAAAATATTGAACACTTTAATGTTCCTTCTCTCATTGGATTTTGTATATAACATTTCAGGTATACCTGAACATCCTAGGTACCACCAGTTTTATTGTACAGTTGGATTGCTGGTTAGGACAGCAGTGGGGAACCTCCAGCTCTTGAGCCCAAGAAAGTGTGGCAGATGTCCTAATATAGCCTGCAAGGCTGCTTTCGTCAGACCGTGCCCACCTACTCCACACCTAATGTCATATGTGACATCAGGTATGGGGCAGGCAAAGGATCCATTGAAACATTAAAATGCATTCCTGATTGTTCCTTGGCAAACAGGGCTTAGCCCTGAACTTGCAGGCATGGTTAGGAATTCATATGTTGCCTGCAAATTGGTATCTTTCCTCCACAGTGAATATTCATGCTTCAAAACAAATGTTTTTATTTATTTCCAGAAAGAAAAAAAGGGTTTGCTAAAGTTACTTTCAGGAGCATCTACCAAGCGCAAACCTCGAGCATCACCACCATCATCACCAACTCTGGAAGTTGAGCAGGCAGCTGCGGAGCTGGCCCTGCAAGGTGCTGTAGGACCAGAAGTTCCATCGGCTTCTAGTCATGGAAGAGCTGAGTCCTGCTCTGTGGACAATGAAACATCCACATCAATGCAAGATGTTACTCATCGGAAAGCAAGTTCTTTGGATTCCAGTATTCCTATAGCTCCCCCTCCACGGCAGCCCTGTTCTTCATTAGCTCCAATCCTGAATGAATGTAGGCCTGTTGTGTGTGAACGGTAAGTCATTTTCTAGTCAATAAAGTGTAATAACGGCTACAAACGGCCTAGAAATGCTAATCAGTAAAAATGCTATAAATAGAATTCTGATATTGTTCCTGTGATCACTAAAAAATCATTGTTGACCCAACCTGGGTTTGAAATGTACTGTTGCTTCTGAAATGAAACCGTAATAGTAGTTTGACAGTGGCTACAACCTACAGTTGCATGCATGTGGCAGTAAGAGAGCCCCACATCTCTGGGTTATACCCGATAAAGCTTTTCCACGATAGATTCCTGCACAGTTGTGTTGTAGGAATGATGTGGAAAGTTGATCCAGCTAAAAAGCCTAGTTGGCTGGACACTCTGTTTCTGAATAGCAGTTGCTGAGGGAACACATGCAGGAAAGAGCTATCATGGACTTCCTGTAAGCATCTAGTTGCCCACTGTGGAAATAGGATGCTAAACTGGATAGCCTGTGCCTTGATCTATCAGCACTCTTGTTTTGTACTTATGGAAACAGTCCTGAACTTTATTTTTTGAAATAGTATGCTATTCTTCAGCAAGTATTACCAGGTCAGTACCCTCACACACTCCTAAAGCCCTTTCAGTCTGATTGAGTAGGTCTCTTTCATATATTAAAACTAGGTGTTCAGTCAACCTTAATATTTCTGGTTCATAATTCTGTGTATATTAGCATTATTTTTTAATAGAACTGAACTCTGTTGAAAAATTCAAATACTATTGAATCCGTTGAAATTTGATTTCTAGCACAGTTATTCCCTTACAGTGGTACCCCGCAAGACGAACGCCCCGGAAGACTAAAAACTCGCTAGACGAAGGAGTTTTTCGTTTTCTTAGCCGCTTCGCAAGACGCATTTCCCTATGGGCTTGCTTCGCAAAACGAAGCTTGCCCTGCAAGCTCCGGGGATAGCGGGGAAGCGTAGCGCGCCTTCCCCTCTGTCCCTGGAGATTGCGGGGCAGGCAACGGGGAGAAGCAATCTTCTCCCCGCTGCCCCTTGCTTTAAAACAGGTCCGGGGACAGAGGGGAAGGCGCGCAGCGCTTCCCCTCTGTCGCTGGACGGTCTCCATAGGAACGCATTGATTGATTTTCAATGCATTCCTATGGGAAACCGTGCTTCGCAAGACGAAAAACTCGCAAGAAGAAAAAACTTGGGGAACGAATTAATTTCGTCTTGCGAGGCACTACTGTATCAATATTTTTAATTATCGTAAGGAGGCCAGGCACCTGAGTTCTCAACCTTGCTTCTGTTTCCTCATATAGTAGCATTTTTCTCTTGTTTCAGTATCGGGATATTGTAGTTTCTCAGTTGATGGAGTCTTTTTGCTTTTTCTGAGTTAGGGAATGGTGCTTGTGTAGATCAGTAGAGCTTGTTCTGTAGTTGAATGGCACTCAGAATCTTGCAATATTAATTTTCCTTTGACATCTTGAAAAAGAGTACTTGAAAAAGAGATGCTGGGAAAGATGCTTAATAATCATATTGAAGCCCAGTCTCCTCTTTGTCAAGCTCCAGTATGTCAGAGGAAAGCAGGAAAGTCAGTGCTGTACATAAGAGCAGGGAATTAGTCTAGCTTAGAAGGAAAGAGCATCACCACCCCCATTTGCAACAGCAACATTGCTTGAGGGCTGTGAGGACTCAGGGAAAGGAAATGATCATGACAGTGATGAGCAATTTGTTGACTAGAGACTTCTCCGTGGTTACAAGGATGGTCTGGGTGGAAAGCATGGTTGTTTTGGATTCTCTCTAACATCCCATGTTCTGGCCAAAAAAGAAGCATGCATATTTATTTTTACAGGACCTGCTGAGATATGTTCCATTTCCTCTCTTCTGCTCTCAAAAATGTACTACGTATAGATATCAGTGTTTCATTATTCTGTGGAAGGAGAGGTGGTTTCTACATAGCTGAACTGTAAGCAGGTGGTGGTATTATTATTATTATTTATTAAATCTCAGGGTGGTTCACAGAATAAATGTACAAGATAAAAACACTAAATACACAATAAAAACAAGAACAAAATACCCTCACAAATCGATAACCCCCTCCCTCCCTCCCTTCCAGGAGCACATTTAAAAGGGTATAGGCTATTAATAAGCCAACAGCCTGGTTGAAGATGGAAGTTTTCACCTGGTGCCCAAAGATGTATAATGACGGCACCAGCCCATCCCTCAGGGTGTGTTGAAGCCATATGGCTTTGCTGAACCATTAAGCAAGCAAACATGGCTCTCTGGGCAGTACTACAGTCTTCAGTCCTGCCCCCACACTGGCTGCCACTCAAAGAGTTCTCTGAGAGCAATTGTGCAGGGCAAATAGCCTTTGACAATAGCTGCTAACCTGATCCTTTTTTTTCCCCTTCTTTTTTTTAGCAAAGACCTTTTGCACACAAAGCATGTGCTGGACTTCTGAGCTATGGCCTCTCCTCATACTTATTTCTGAATTACATTGCATTAGATTGCATTTTAAAAGTTAAAAAAAATTCATGTGTTCAATTAACCTAGATAAGGCCTTAATTGTGTCTTTGCTGTTGTTGTTTTACAACTTCCTTCAATCTGATGGAACTTTAAAGAAAAAATAATGCATACAATATTGTTGCAGTACTATAGAGAGATTGGATTTCACTGCCGCTTAGTAGATTAAAAATTCACTACCAAGGTGAACCAGAATTTATAGACCCTGTCTCTAGCCCTTCTACTCAGTTGGGTTGGAGCTAATAAACAGAAGTCAGGCAAAATAATAAGCCATTTATACAATCGGGGAGGGAAAACTAATTTTAGATTATGTATTCAAACTCATAACATGTTCTCTGTCCCTAATAAAAATGTATGAATCCTCTTAAAAACAAAAACTGCAGTGGCACTTGCAGTTATGTATTTGCCGGAATCAGAACAAATATTTATGGGGAAATATATTTAATGCAAAAAGGACAAAAAGGTTACAAGCTGCTGCACTTTTCATGTTGTTATTACATTTTGGCTGCTTTTGTATTTGGGGTTTCAATGCATATGTGTAATTTCCCGGTTGAGCTTTCACCTAAGCAAGATTGTAGAACAATTATTTCCATGCATATGGCAACTAAGGCATATATTTGAACCATAATTAATATTGCCATTTATGTTTTCTCTAGAGTTCTATAATTGAACCTGATTCTGAATAACACAAAGCCTTCCTCCTTGGATGTTCATGTGAAATAGCTTACCACTTAGGTTTTAATCCCAGTGAGAAGTTTGCCTGTGAATAACCTTTCATCTGAGTATTGTTGGGGTTTTTAAAATCAGCACGCCCAGGTCAAAATCAGTGCACAAACCTGTGTACCCAATGATAATGCACTGTTTTAAGACCTCCTGCATATTTCAATGCATGTTTACTTGAATTTGAGACAGAATAGTTGGAAGGCTGAAGTGATTTGAGAGAGGTTTTGCTTCCCTTGCTGTATTTCTGTCCCTAACTATAATCAGTGTATTTATATGACCACATTTTTACCAGTTATGTATTTATATGACCACATTTTTACCAGTTATGGTGAACTCCTTTAGCATTATTTTATCATGTATGCTACTATTCTGCTATAAATATGCATTTCAATTTCACAGGTACTGAATTTGAAACTTTACTATAGTTCATTTTGTTTAGCTAAACAAAATTGTATAATAGCCATGTGTCAACTTTTAAAAATTGTCTTTAAAACATCCTAACACTTAACATCTTCCCAGAGAATTCAGTGGAGCTAGCTTGTATGTATTTACTTGACATTGCCATGTTAACACACACTGTGTTTAGAAATTGCACATACTTTTGAAAGGATGTGAACAATTCGAGGCAGCTTCCTGTTGCAAGTTGTATCTGGCAAGTGTTAAGTTGTTTTTTGTTTGCAAACAATGGCAGTCTCTGTAATAAAAACCTGAACTTTTTATCTTCTTGCTCTGCAGATATAGAGTTGTGGTATCGTATCCTCCTCAGAGTGAAGCTGAGCTTGAACTTAAAGAAGGAGATGTTGTTTTTGTACACAAAAAACGTGAAGATGGTTGGTTCAAAGGCACATTGCAGCGAAATGGAAAAACTGGCCTTTTCCCTGGCAGCTTTGTGGAGAATATCTGAGATTTGTTTCAAATATTTCAAATCGCACAGCACTATAAAATAGCACAAATATTTTACAAGAGATAGTGCAGCCATTGAAGACTTTTTAAATGTCTGTAATATAAAAAAAATTATATTTATGTTTTCCAGTATCCCACAGCACAATTTTGCCATAAAAAATATGATGAGAGACTTGCTGGGTGTTTTTTTATTATTATTTTGAATTTTTAAGTGTAATGTGTGCCTTGTAATGTCTGATCTCACACTACACAGGAAGATTTCTTCCAAATATGTAACACAAAAGAGCAATTGTTTACAAGGCTGTAACTAATTTATTCTTAATTTTCTAAACTTGAATTCTGTTTAATAGCTTAATCTTTGTGATTATGATTAACAACTTATTAATTTATGAAATGAGAAAAGGAGAAGCTGGATTATCTCCTTAGATACAAAGGCATAGTTTCTGACAGATTGCTTTCTCCCACTGTGCGTGACAGTGAAGTGAGTTTGTTTTATGGGGTAATGTTGGCTGTAATGATGGTGATGTGGTGTCAAATTGAACCTGCAAACTGGGATAAAATGGTACCGTGAGCTTTTCTTATTTTGGGTGAGAAGCTATCTGTCAATGGACAAGTCTAAATTCTCCAGACAGTGAAATATTTCTGAAAGGCAAAGCTGTAACTACAACAGAGTTAACGTTCACAGAGTGAGAATAAAAAATGGTGAAAATGCCAGGAAATGGGAAATCAACTTCCTCTAGCTTTTGCTTATTCAAGAGTTTGGGACATCTGTAAAGATACTGCTTTGTGGATCTGGCTAGTTCTTTGGCACTCACAGAATATAAATGAGATTAAAAGATGTTAACTGCAGAACAATGAGAAATAGTAATTAGCTGCAAGAACTGGTAGAATTCAAAATTTAAATTCAAGTTGCATTCACTGTCTAAATATGCCAAGAAATGTCATTTACTTATTTTACCTTTTCAAAGTGATTTGCATGGCTGAGAGACAATTTTACAATGTTTGAGCAATAGTGGTGGTAAGTGATACACTTGTGTTTTTAAAGTAAAGGCTGTAAGAACACTGTGAAAATTTTGCTAATTTTGTAACTATTGCTACTTTCATATGTCTTAACTACTCATTGTCTTGCATGTATTACCAAATTATCACAGGCATATAAAACACTGCATGATTTATAGATTGCATTCCAGTCTCCTGTTGTGGGTTTTTTGAAGTGCCCACTTGGAGATGTTAAATCAACCAGCTGTCTGCATCACGGAAGCCACTGACCAAGACTAGTGAGTGAGTCCTAGTTATGTAAAGAGTACTCTAGAGTCCAAATATTCACACCATTCCAGCCATTAATATTTAGAAATGTAAGAGATTTGGGGAGCTTGTTCTGTGCCACATTTCAGCAAGAACATACTCCCTCTCAGTCCCCCCCCCCTTGCTGCCTTTTCACTCTTATTCAACAAACATTAGAAATTAACTTATTTATAAGCACGGGGGGCTGGGGCAGAAATGGGGGTCACATTCCCATCTCACTCCTTTTATCTAGCCACCACACTGAAGCATGGGGACAAAAAAACAACAACTTCGACGTCGCAGGGGTGATAAATAGAAGATTGTGTTCTAGCTTTATTTGTGACTCTTGTTATACATTCACTTTCAGATAAAATATAAAGTTCTTGGAGCTTTTTTCTTTTCGTAACAGCCACCTTTTCAAGGGAGTGAGATATACTCAGCCCAACGACTAGTCTTCCCATGTCCAACTATTAATCTTCCCTCTTCCTCTCCATTCTAACTAAAGTGACTGGGGAAGCTAAGGGAGTGGATGACAGATTAGAAATGACCTTTTTGTCACTTGCACAGTCTTCTAGTTCCCTTAAACTGTTTCTTGGCTTCTGAAACAGCTACCCAGCTGGGAAAGCCAAAAGGGTGACATTGGAGAGATTTGTCACCCTTGGGTACATTAGTCTTGGCCTCTGATATCTCTCAACAGTAGCAAGAAATGTGGAATTAAAGAGAGGCAAGTTAGCAACTGACAGACCAGATCTTTGGTGCCTGGGAACTGTCAGTTGCTAACCCTAAATGGATCCTGTACAAAAAAAACCTCTACTATTTCCAGGGCTTTTAAAAGCCATTTGGCACTGGTGATCCATTCTATACATACAAGGTTGTCTTTTATACCATTGCTTGACTGCAGCAATCTCATTATGCCATGCTCAGCTGAACCTATTCCTACATGAGATTTAACTAACTGTTACCACCCTTTATTCTGGTAGGGTCCTGCTTCTTTAGCAATAGGCAAAATTTTAGTTAGTGCAGATTGTCTTGCTGGAGATACGCTGTCTGCCCATGATATAGCTGCTAGGAAGTTAGTTATGAATAAAAGCAGGCAGCTGGCACCTTTCCCCCTACTTTCAGAATTGGTGGACTTGGAAAGTTCTTATTCCTTTCCAGAACTGAACTTGCAGCACAATATAATTAAGGGAGATATATGCAATATAAAGGAGAAAAATATACTCTAGCTGATGGTAGGCTAATGATTTTCTGATACAGAACACAACTGATTTTTTACTTTACACATGGGGAAGAAATTATTAGCTGAAGGATTTTCTTGCAATATCAAGTAGTTTCACGATAGTCTTCATATAAATTATATTGTTGGAACTGAAATCATTTTTAAATTAACACCCATACAAGACACTGTACAACTCAATTCTTGTGGAATTTAGAAAAATTAGTTACTTGAATATTCATGTGATATACAAGCTAATGAAATGAACTTTAGTTCAGCATAACTTGACACTAATGTGTCAAACCTTATTTTCACAAATTAGTGTTTTATATATTAAAAAGACTACTACAGATAATTTTTCTCTTCTCCATAAGGTAGAATATCTGTGTGACACAGGTACCTCTATTCATAGGGTTTTATTATGTAAAGTCTATCAAAATATAAATTAATATGATAGTGTTGTTAGATATAATACATTTTCTAATGACTTTTTAATAAAAGAAATCACTTTTTGTTTTTAAGGGCTTGTTACACAACAGTACAACAATGACAAAAAATGCAGTTTTCTATGCCTTGTGACCTTTATAAAGTTGTGGGAGTTGGGTTAGGGTTTTTTCGCTTGTGTGTAATCCAGTGTATGAACAAAAAACCTTTACATTCATTTTGTGTTTTTCCTTAAAAGAGATTCTGTGAAAAAATTTAGTGTCTATATTTAAAGTCCAGTGAATGTTATGTGTTTTTCTCTGTTAAATTTCCATTCCTAATAAATATTTTCTTAGCAAACATCTGAAACCCAGTGTGTGTGTGTATGTGTGCGTGAAAGACTTGTGATTACTTAAGGCTAATAGTCAAATAATATATGTTTTGTTAATCTGTATTCATTAAACCAAACAATAAAAAGCCCCCCCCCATCTAGTTAAGCTATGTAAGATGAATTACAAGCAGAAATAAGTCGTAATATGGCTATAAGGTAAATGGAGATGACCTAGCTTATGAGCTTCTCCATCTCTGTCTGATTCTATTAATATCTGTAGGAGGTAGTTCCTGTGCCAAGCTGCTCATGCTTTATTAAATCAGTCTAGGTCTGCTATATGCATACCATTAGGTACTTCAGAGCTGTTTGTGCACAGAGAATATTCCCTGTAGAGGTGAAGAATCTGATACAGTTGGATGGTATCCTTCAATTTCCAATAGCATAGATGCTTGGGTGATTTTTAAAAATGAAAATGGCATTAAAGAAACCCAAAGGATGCTGTAAGAACTCATTTTTAGAGAAAATGTGAAGCACAGGGAATATGTTGCCAGTAAGATCATTTTAATGTGGTACCGTAATCTGTTTGGGGGGGGGGGAGCATACATTCACTTAAAGATTTGAAGAGCCAGATGCAAGAAGGCAGGAGACTTTCAGTGGAGAAGAGCAGGCTGCCAACAGGAGGCCAGGCACTTGTGCCCATCAGCTGTGATGCAGGAGTGGGTACTCACCACAAAATGTGACTTTGACTGCAGCGGTTTTGGTAATAGGTGGTATTCAAAACACACACTTTTTATAGTTGGCTGCCTGCCACCCCCACCCCCCAAACCATGTAAAATGGACATTTTTGTAAATAATGATTTCATCATATTGAAGAAAAAGTCTACCTTGGATACAAAGATCAGTAAAATGAAATTTATACCCAATGAATGGTTCTTTTTTTTTTTTTTTAGAGAAATTGAAATAATCTCAAAATTTGCACAGAGGCAGAGAAAAATTAAGCTCCAAAAAGCAACACAAAACAAATTGCTTACTGTTGAACAAGAAAACTGCCTTATTTTTCTATAAGTATTATTGCTCCAATGTTTGGCATGCTTGTAGAAGCTGAATATCTTTGCAGGGACTGTGAAGGAACGAAACAAGGAAATGAGAAGGGGGAAAGCATATAGTTAAAGGAAACTAACGAAGTGGAGTCCTTGAAAGAGGGACAAGGCAAAGAACTTCCGCTTTCTGAAAACTGCCCAGTAGACCGGTGTAGATACTGCATGTTTTCAAACACGCAGTTCCATTCTTGACTTGGCTGCCTGTCCAGTCATAGCACTCCATGAAAGTCAAGGCATGTGACAAATTTTATTCTAACTCAAGAATTTCCTCAATAAGAAGGGAAAGTTAATGATGGCAGAAGACAGAGGAGCATCAAGATACTGTAAAATAAATGGACTGAAGCAATTTCTATAAAAGATTTGTGGATGAGGTCACATAACATGTTTTCAACATGATAATTGCAATTATTGATTATCTTAATGCGTGAACTGCTGTCAATATTTACTGCATGACTGGACATCACAGATCATTGCCTCTTAATCATGCAAATAGGCAATTAGCCAACTAGGTGGAAGGTGAAATTATGACTAAGTGTTTCAGCATTTTATTATGCAAAGAGCATATACACTATATAGAAATGACACAATTTCTGCCCAAAGCAATTATAGTTTGAGAGAACAATAGAGGAGGAGAGGATAAAGGAATGATTATAATGTAGCTGTAGAAAATTTAACATCTGGTATCAGGCAATAGAGAAAACAAATGTATGCTAACCCAGGAATAACTTCATAGAATATGTGGGGCTTGGGAATAGATTTATGGCAACATAATGTAGTTGAATTTATGGATAAATAACTTTACATTTAATGTGCTGAGTTTGCTTGGAGAAAAGCAGGGTAGGGTAACATTTAGTAGGCAATTCTACAATGATAAAGGGTGATAATGCAAGGAGGAGATGCAGTTTTGTTTCATGTGCCATGTCATGGCTATACCTGCTGCTCTGTTGACAATGGAAGTTTTTAATTTTTGATGTTTTACTGTGGTTTTATAATTTGTTGAAAGCCATCCAAGGTGGCTGGGGCAACCTAGTCAGATGGCAAGCATATAATGTTGTTGTTGTTGTTGTTGTTGTTGTTGTTGTTGTTGTTGTTGTTGTTGTTGTTGTTGTTGTTGTTGTTGTTGTTGTTCTTCTTCTTCTTCTTCTTCTTCTTCTTCTTCTTCTTCTTCTTCTTCTTCTTCTTCTTCTTCTTCTTCTTGTTATAAATGAGATGTTCATGTGGAAAGCACGTACCTCTTGTTATGTACTAAAGTTCTCACCGTGTGTCAGCAGGGGGATACTTTTCACTCAGGTCCACATATGCAAATAAGGGATCAAAAGTGATGTTCAGTGATTGGATAGTTACAGAAAATGGTTACTGTTGCGTTCTAGTGCAGCTCTATAGAAGCAGGCTGGCCGAACCCTTCAGTTCAGTTCTGTTCTGGCCTGTGGATAAACAAGAGCTGTTTGAAGAATCGCTGTGTCGTCTGATATGTTCACCCACAACTTAACACCTCTGCAGGATGCTATGCAGCCTGACATCACTTTTAAAGGGTTCCCAATTTATGTGCCCAGACCTCCATGTGCAGTGTTCACTTACAATGCACACAAATGCCTAGTGAACGCTGATGTCATGAACAGGGAACACCAGGGAAGGGGAAGAAGAGCCCAGTGAGGAGCGTAGCCATGATTGGTACACTCTGGGACAAGCTGAAGAGGGAGAAGGGGAGGTGGGGGACTTAGGAGGAACTCAATGGACATTAGAGGATGTCAAAGGGGCAGCCAGCCCCTTGGGTTCTTGGGAGCCAGGGGGAGTGGTCACATCACCAGAACTGGATGTGCCCCCTCCTTTGAAAACACAACAGGCTCTGAGGCGTCGTGAACAGTGGGAAGTAGGCTTTAAGAGACTGAGGCAGGCTAGAGAACACAGCCCAGCTTACTAGTTGATCAGGTGAAGATCATGGGACTTGATAGGTCCAGGAGGAGGTTTGTGGTCACTCAGCTGGATTAAGCTCAGGTCAGGTGAGGATCACATGCTTCATTAAGGGGAGAGGCACAGCTACTCAGCTGGAGCTAGCTCAGGTACATCAAGCAAGACTGGGAGGAACAAAAAAGATCAGCAAGGCAGAGACTCTGTGTCTGCTCAACCTCCACCATTGATGGACCATGGCTTGACTGTTTTGGGAGCGCCATCAGACCGCGATTTCGGGACTGACCTTGGACTCCAACTCTGGATCTTCTTCAGAGACTGAAACCTGGCCTTACGGTTTGACTTTAAACCTTTCTCATTGCATTGTACTGTCTTGACTCCTCTCTAGCGTTGCCCTTGGGACTGTTGGCAGTAGCACTTTCTTCTTAGACTATGCTGCTTTCTCTGTGCACTGTTGGGACTTAGCTCAGCGTGTGTGGGGATTCAGGACAGCTAGGCAAATATACAGTGGCCAGCACATTGATTGAAAATCACAGAGCCACATGTAAAACCACCACCCCTCTTTTCAGTCACCCAGAATGCCTCTAACACTTCCTGCACAACTTCCCGCTGCAGAAATAACTCCCATTTTATTCATACAAAGACTCACAAGTTCTCTTCCATTCATGGCCATCTCAAGGTGACAGACAGTATTCTTGACCAATGTTTGGCAGCTCCCATCTGATACTAGGATGAATATGCTTCTTCTGATCTTTAGAGATGTGCATACTAGTCCAAAATTTGTGGCTATGGCCTCTTGAACAACAAAAGCCTAGCATGCCTGCATGACAGCTGTTAGAGAGAGGCACAGAAGTCAGATGTTTATTATACGGTTTTCTTTGCACTGGAACAAAACTAATTAAAGGGTTGTGCTTCTCCCCCCCCCTCTCTTTCCTAATTGCTCATTCTTAGAAATCCTTGTTTTGTTCACCATCCCCACCTCTTTTTCCCCCCTCCCCACCCCCTGAGTATTTGACAAATCGTTCTGGATCCGCATCATATTTACATAATTTGAGCATGAGCGGCATGCTACACTACATTAGTTCAAATGATGAATAAGCCAAACTAATTGGGGCATGCAGTAGGCAGGCACAGAATAAGGTTCACTTGGCATGTATGCTGTAATCAACTGCCGATTTTGAGAGAGAGGGGGAAATAAATGGGGGTGGGTTCTTATCTTGTTCTACCAAATGAAACATGAAATTAAGCATCTAAATTGGTGTTTTTTGTTCCTTATAATACATTAAAAACAAAACACAAAGCCCTGCTGTGTAATGTTGTGCAAGGGAGCACATCTGGTTCATTGCTTCTTAAAAATTCAAACTCTGATCTCTCTCCCCACCCCAAATAAAACCAAAATGCCAGGTTGAAACAAGCTTGTTTCCTTTTATAATGTGCCTAATTATATAAGGGGATGTGGAAACTTGGAATAGTTCTGGGGTGGGAAGGATCAATTCTATATTGTAAGGTAATTGTGAAAGTAAGGACTACTGTAAGTAGTTATGGGCTTAACTCCCAGGTAGCATAGCTGATATGGTTTTCCTCCTTTCCTTCTTAGTAGTAGGCAGTTGTATCTTGCAGCCATGATAGCTTCACCACTTATCTACCCTGAAAGTTGCACAACATGCTTAGTTGACTATATTAAAAAACAAGAATGCCTCACCCTTAGGTTGTCTTTTTTTGTCAATTTTTAAAATGGAATTTTAATAACAAACAGGTTTTGGGGTGTGGCAAGTAAAAAAAATTAAAGTGGTCAAAATCACCAATACAGAAGTATAGGATGCAGCTTTGGGATTTACAGAGTCAATAACAGGACATACCAAAATAAAAAGGGATATGTGGTCTATCATTACAAAGAGTTCCAATGGTTTAAATGAAAATCATTACTAATTTTTAGTTTGTTTTTAAAAAAAGAAGATAAAAGATGCTCTTGGACTTTGCTAAACTGAGACACTTGCATAGCTTTTAACCAAAAATCTACATTATTTAAATCAAAAGTCTTCCATAACTTGGCAGTTGTGGCCTGGGCCACTGTCAAAAGAGGTGAAATCAGCTCCTTGTTATCAGTGTCCCAATCCAAATTGACAAATTCAAAAGAGCTACACAATGAATCTTCTTGTTCACAGTTCTGTTGGCTACTTCTGATATAACATTATGGCACTTTGAAATCGCAAGCTGGCATGATAACAGTAACAATATCATTTATTTATTTTTTTGCATGGATGTGCATGTCTGGAAGCTGCCCCCTGTCTGTGGGTAGCCTTAAACAGGAAGAGCAGTACCTTACAGAATAGATAACTACCAACTAGTGCACTACCTTTTTCTGAACATCAACAGTCCGCACAGTTCCCTTAGAAATGGCAAATGCAGCTGTACTGATTCACCTGTATTGCACCTGATTAAATTGTTGGGATAAAAAGGTAAAGGTAAAGGTACCCCTGCCCATACGGGCCAGTCTTGACAGACTCTAGGGTTGTGCGCCCATCTCACTTAAGAGGCCGGGGGCCAGCGCTGTCCACAGACACTTCCGGGTCACGTGGCCAGCGTGACAAGCTGCATCTGGCGAGCCAGCGCAGCACACGGAAACGCCGTTTACCTTCCCGCTAGTAAGCGGTCCCTATTTATCTACTTGCACCCGGGGGTGCTTTCGAACTGCTAGGTTGGCAGGCGCTGGGACCGAGCGACAGGAGTGCACCCCGCCGCGGGGATTCGAACCGCCGACCTTTTCGATTGGCAAGTCCTAGGCGCTGAGGCTTTAACCCACAGCGCCACCCGCATCCTAAAAATTGTTGGGATACCCATGCCCTTATCAACTAGAAGACCTCAGCACCTTTTGTTAACTCAGAAGTCACTGTTCGTGGTCCCCCATGGCTCAGATGCCTGAATGCAGCTATGCATTCAGTACTGTCAGCCAGACACTGGAACTCCTGGTAGAGGTTAGACAGACTGTTGAATTTCAGATGCTTGATGAAGACCTGTTTATTTCAGCAGGCATTTGAAGTAAGGTTTGGGGGGGGGGTTGGTCAATTTTAACTGATCTTATCTTTATTGTATATTTTGTAGCTTTACTGTACACCACTTACAATGTTAAGGGCTATACAAATTCTTGCTTTAAATAAATATTCTGACGTGCAGATATTCTCTGTCTGAATGTGCAGATCATTCAACATTTCACAGGCAGAATTGGGGCATTTGCATAGCTGGAATATTGCTTTTTCCTTTCTTTCTTTTTACATCAACAATATATTTTTTAAACACCTACAGTACATGTTATTATTACACGCTTGCCTGTTTGTTATTTGTGGTGTTAACTTTCTCTGAAATAGCCTGACCAGTAATGTTTTTAATATATATATATACGACAAATCTCAGTACACCATTGATCATGCTAATAGCATTTCTAATGTACCCTGGAAAATCTCCGAAAGCAAAATAGTAGGGTATCAGAGACAGATATTTATCTGGGGCAGATACTGGTAAATAGGGACTGTCCCTGATAAACAGACAGTTGGAGCAGTTGCTGGTAATGCAAAATAAAATGTTAATTTGGAGAAATGTATAAATGGGAGATGATGGGGGAGAGATGGATAATACTGTGTTGAAACCAGCTCGAGTTTTTATCATATATGGTTCAGTAAAAGGAGAGGGAAATGTATTCATGTGTGAATGTTTATTTACCTTACTTAATGCACTGTGAGAAGGAAGGTGGCATATCAATTTGTATAGAACATATTACATCTTTTTTTTTTTAACTCCCTGCTGTGGGTAGTTTGCCATCACCTCCTCCAGCAAATGTTTGCTTTTAGAGTATAATTTCTCCTGCATGGCACAACTAATTGGAAGGCTTTTAAGGAGAAGTGTATATGGAAGGTTTTCTCAGGCTGTGTGTGTGTGCTGGTGTGTCTTAGCCCCAGTTCTGCAACCCTATTGTGGCTAGCAGGTCCAGTTTTAGGGGCAGGGAGACTCTTGAGACTGGGGGGGGAGGGGAGTAAACTAATTCAAGGTGAAGCATACATCCTTCAAAAGAAAAAGAAAATTGCATATATGAAAGAAAAATGTTCTGAAACGGTCTGCAGAAAACGGACCAGCTTTGTGGGAGACTGCCATTTTCTTACACATATAGCGTGTGTGTGTGTGTGCGCGCGCGCGTGTGCGTGTGTGTGTGCGTGCGCGTACACACACACACACCTTTGAATGATAGCTTCTGTACAACCCACCTTACATGCGGCAAATGGAGGCTCTTGCTGGAGGGAGCTTAGCAATTAACCAGCGACCTCCCACTGAGGTGCGAATTATAGGTTTCTAGCAATAACAGTGCAACCTGGAGGGAAGAGGTTTGTACTCTCTGTAACCAGCAGATTATGGGGGTGTGCTTAGTTCTCTAAATAAGAGCGGCCTGCGCACGACTCACTTAAGGAAATGAGCAGTTTTGAGAGGCTGGAATGGTTCGCTTTTTTCCAGCTTGCCAGCATTTGTTTCCTTCCATCCTTTCTTATTTCTTCTATGTCCTTTTGCCCCTCTCTAACCTGCCCTATGCCGGGGCATCAGGGGACCTTCCTCACCACTTTTGCCCTTGATGCAGCTACAGGCTGCAGTGATACTAGCTTGTCTCCACTCCAGGCTGAATGAGAGAAAGAGAGTCCGTTTCTGACTGAGAATGGAGCAAAAATAAGATGGTTTTTGAACCGCTGTATGAACTCCAACCAGTAGTGGTTTTCCCAGTAGTGATGTATGGAAGTGAGAGCTGGACCATAAAGAAGGCTGATCGCCGAAGAATTGATGCTTTTTAATTATGGTGCTGGAGGAGACTCTTGAGAGTCCCATGGACTGCAAGAAGATCAAACCTATCTGTCAGGGGTTCAGGGAGAGAGGCACAGATGAGGGAGGAGACTGAGAGCGAGGGGGAAGAATCCAGGAACGAGGAGGAGGAGGATGACAATGACTTGAGGGCTTCCATGAGTCTCTCAAGTGAATCGGAGGATTCCCAAAAGGGGGCGCCCCTGGTCAGGCCAAGGGGAACCACAGGGGGGACTCGTCAGGAGCAGGGGAGCAGCAGGGAAACCCCGAGTGGGAGTGGGAGATCGGGGCAGGCTTCCCAGCCGGAACGGAGTGAAGAGGGTGGAGTTCCCAGTGTGACAGGCGGAGCAGAGCAGGAAGCAGAGAGGGGAAGGAGATCGGGGCAAAACGTCCTGCGGGAAGGGGCGGAGAGTAGTACAGAGAGTAGTATAACTGTCAAGAGGAAGGTCAGGGGTAGCGAACGCGCGCCAAGTTCAAATGTGGAGGCGCGCGGAAATGCGGAGAGTCCGGAGGAGGAGCCTGGTCCCAAAGCATGGAGGAGGGGGGAGCAGGCGTCTGGGGACTCAGCGTCAGGGGAAAGCAGGAGGGAAGGAACCCAGGGGGGCAGAAAGACCCTGCGGAAAAGGAAGGACAGGAAGAGGTGGACCAGCACAAGCCTCTTAAACTGGTGTAGAGGCGGGACTGATTCAGAGGGGACTTCAGCGGTCTAAGCGTAACAGACGTGGGGCTGCACGCCTCGGCTGTGGAACAAACAATGTACTTCAATAAAGACTTTTGTAAATAAAGTGGACTTGGCGTTGGTCTCTTGTGAGCTGGGACCTGAGGCGGCCCTGACACTATCCATTTTTAAGGAAATCAGCCCTGAGTGCTCTCTGGAAGGACAGATCGTGAAGCTGAGGCTCCAATACTTTGGCCACCTCATGAGAAGAGAAGACTCCCTGGAAAAGACCCTGATGTTGGGAAAGATGGAGGGTACAAGGAGAAGGGGATGACAGAGGACGAGATGGTTGGACAGTGTTCTCGAAGCTACCAGCATGAGTTTGACCAAACTGCGGGAGGCAGTGGAAGACAGGAGTGCCTGGCATGCTCTGGTCCATGGGGTCACGAAGAGTCGGACATGACTAAACGACTAAACAACAACAACAAATGAACTCTGACCACATGCCACATGGCAGGAACTGGTGGGTGGCATCTGGTGGTCCATGATGTTCCTTCAGGTGAAAGCAGTAGCTTTGGGGATGAATTCCTAGGTTTGCCTTTGTCCCCATGGGGAAGCCAACTGGGACCGTGCTTCTGTGTGCCACAGTTCGAGTCGGGCTAGAGACATTTTGCTGCCTGAGGCAAAAGACAAAATGGCACCCCTGCTAGTGCTGGCCCAGCCATAAGTTGGGGTGAGGCCATTGCCTCAGGTAGTGGAAGCACCTCAACGCCTTCCATAACTGGCAAAGAAGTGGCACCTGCATTGGCACCAATTTCAGGTGAGATCTTGCTGAAATCGGCACCGATGCTGGCGCCACTTCACCACCGGTGGCAAAGCTAGCAGGGTGGGCAGCATTCTACATACAAAAGCCAACCCAATGGCTGAATATTTACTTAAACAATTTGTATACCGCCTAATCACAGTCATCTCTAAGTGGCGTACAGGAGACCCAATACCATAAGACAAAAAACAAGTTAAAACTATAAAAATCAGAGATCGTTTTCAAAAGCGTGCTGGCATTTAGCACTAGCAGTGGGATGGCCTGCTTTACCTGAGGGACAGAAGACTAGCTTAGTGCAGTGGTAAGGAATCGGGGACAATGGGAATTGTAATCAAACAATATCTGCAGTGCCACTGATTCCCCACCACATGAGGTAGGGAGAACAAGGGGGTAGGCCTCATGGCACATGCAGATCTGTCATCAAACAGGGGGGAGTGGCTGATGGAGGTGCTGCTGCTGCTCCAAATATAAAGGTAAAGTTAGGTAAAGGACCCCCTGGACAGTTAAGTCCAAAGTCGACCATGGGGTGCAGCACTCCTCTCGCTTTTCAGGCCAAGAGAGATGGTGTTTGTCCACAGACAGCTTTCCAGGTCATGTGGCTATGCTGCTGATGCACAGAGGACTGTGGCAATTGCCAGAGCGCACAGAAATGCCTTTTAACTACCTCCCGCCGCAGTACCTATTTATCTACTTGCACTGGTATTCTTTCGAACTGCTAGGTTGGCAGAAGCTGGGACAGAGCAACGGGAGCTTACCCTGTTGTGCGGATTCAAACCGCCAACCTTCTGATTGGCAAGCCCAAGAGGCTCAGTGGTTTAGACCACAGCGCCAACTGTTCCCTCTTGCCCCACATATACTCTGGTAGCAGATGCTGCCTGTGGCAGCCAACTAATTAGGATGGCCACACATTGCCAAAAAAAGAGGACATAGGTTTGCATAAGTTGCGCATGTTCTAATTTATATGTATGGATGCACATTTAGAAATAATTACTATAATTAAAACAGAAATAAATCTCATCATAAACTTGTGAAATCTTCGCCCCAAATCATCCTGGAAACTGTAGTTTATGCACCGCCCTTAACAAACTGCAGTTCTCATGATTTTGGGGTGAAAGGCACATGCTTTCAGTGTATAATGTGTTCATCATAGCCAGTGTTACTCAAATGCCTTGAACTCTGGGCTCTCTTTTTTTAAAAAGCTGCTCTGCTTTCTTCTTCCAGGATCAACCATCTGTTCTGCAGGTGATCCTTGCACATCTCTGCATAGGTACAGCCTGCTGCTGCAGGCAAGGATGATAACTCATCCACACAGAGCAATGCATTTCTCCCAAGCACATTAGTGGCAGCTGCTGTAATTCAAAGCTTCAGGGGCCAGAGGTGCAGGGAGAGAGAGAGAGAGAGAGAGAGAGAGAGAGAGAGAGAGAGAGAGAGAAGGGCTCTGCATGAGTGCCTCCAGAGACTGTCACTATTTTGCAGGGGAAAGGGGCATGCAAGCTTTAGGTTTGTAAATCAAAGTGTACTAAAGCACTCTGTCACCCTAGCGCCACAAATCCACTAAAACAAAAAACAAAAAGAAAGGAAACAGTTTGTAAAAATGATGGGGAAATGCACTGGAAGGTGTGGCATGAGCAAATATTTAAGGAGAAGATGTGTAAACACCTCACAAGCAAATCAGAATGAATGAATGAAGACCAGATGTAGCTTAAATCACTGTGTCAGCTTTATGGAAGCAAATGTGGATAATTTCTGAAGAAACAGGCCATCTGGAGGAGCCGGTGCTTTCTCTCCCTTGAATTTTCCCCCTCTCTACCCTCCCCACATCTCATGCCAGGTCAGTCTTGCTTCTTTCTTGGTGACACCAATGGTTGTAATGCTCACAGATTTGATTTGTGGAAGGAGAGAGCGAGAGCATGAGAGCCAATTGTCTCTCTTTCCCTGCACCCTGAGGGAATGCCTGCCCCAACCAATTTGGAGAACTCTAGAATAATATTGAAATGCATTTTTGCTGTGGGTTTGCTGCCCCAGGGTTGGATATGGAATGTGGCAAGCTGAAAACGGTGCCCAAGTCCCGTTTGAAAGAATCCTCATGAAAACCAATGAAGCCAAGGATTTTGGGAGATGGTGTTTCTTCCCTGTCTAGCTGTGCACTCCTTGGACCACTGTAGCAAGATAATTGCCATTCAACTCCACTGCCCCCATCGGTAAAATGCTCTCAAAACCACAGGTAGTGCAGATTATGAATGAAGACAAGCATTGCTTAGCTCCCAAGGAGGCACACTTGAGCAGATCATTCATCTTTACACTTGGATTACTTATATTTATATGGTTTGGGTTCCATCTTGCTTTCATCAGGAACATGTTGCTTCAGGTTGAGGGGGATAATAAAAATATGTTGCCCTCAGGCATTTTCTTAGCATTGACTTACTCTTTTTCTTTTAAGCAGCTCTGACATACCTGAGCTAAGACTGTGCCCCCAAATGGTTTGGTGAATGCACCTTTAGTACTAAACACATATGCATATCTAAATAAGAGTTGAAGCAGTTGTCTTTGCCTGGTTAAACTGGCTTGCCCTTACTTTCATACTTCAAACAGATGTAGTTGTCGCCTGGTCAAATGCTGATTTAATGTTCAGTGAAATGTTTAGTTCTGCCCTTCTTTTCTGTGCTTTGGATAAGCTGTTGACCTTTTTTATTGCTAAAAGCACAGCTTGAACATTTGAGGACTTAACATTTACCTGATGCCTTTTAAAATAAGACAGACTAGTTTTTATTTTTAAAAACTTCTCAGAGGAAACAAGGAGGTGCATTTGTGAGTCACTGGCACTAGCCAATCAGTGCTCTCTACAACTAGGCTCTGTGGCAAATATTAGGAATGCAGTTGGGCATGTTTTCAAACTAGTGTGCAGCAGCGTTCTCTTCCCCTCCCTTCAATCAGTGTTTCCACAGACCTTTAAAAAGGAAGGGGGGAGAATAATCTTGCAGTCTTTTGCAAGACAGGCTGGAAACTGGTATGATGATATACTGATATACAGAGGATACATATTGGTGTGCAAATGGGACAGAGTAGTGTACTGCTTCTTATTTTGCCTATTTCATTCACAGACAAGTTAAACATGGCAAGCAGGAGTGGCATAGCCCTATAATATCAGTAGATCCGTTCCATTAGGAGGTGACCTGCCAAAGAACTGTGTATGCATATATGCAGCAGGTATATGAGAAATGCATTTTCAGATTATAACCATTCCAGCAGAATTGTGTTTTAGATTGACAATTGGTGTTGGACAGGGGTGACACGGGGATGATGTTGTGTGTAAGGTAAAGGTAAAGGTACCCCTGCCCATACGGGCCAGTCTTGACAGACTCTAGGGTTGTGCGCCCATCTCACTCAAGAGGCCGGGGGCCAGCGCTGTCCGGAGACACTTCCGGGTCATGTGGCCAGCGTGACATCGCTGTTCTGGCGAGCCAGAGCCACACACGGAAACGCCGTTTACCTTCCCGCTAGTAAGCGGTCCCTATTTATCTACTTGCACCCGGAGGTGCTTTCGAACTGCTAGGTTGGCAGGCGCTGGGACCGAGCAACGGGAGCGCACTCCGCCGCGGGGATTCGAACCGCCGACCTTTCGATCGGCAAGCCCTAGGCGCTGAGGCTTTTACCCACAGCGCCACCCGCGTCCCTTGATGTTGTGTGTACAGCACCCCAAAAAGGCTCCTGCACCCAGCACTGAATGTACAGTATTGCACAGTGTGAACACGCCTTATGATAGGCCCTTAATCTCCAGAGTTCACTTTGAGAGGAAGTGATTTGTATATTAATAAGCAGCCTTACTTGGCAGCAAATCCATTGATCTCAACAACATGTACGTCAAAGTCAGGCTGCTTTGGGTCGCATCATAACTGATCCTGTGTGAATGAGCACATTAATGCATCGGAACAAACAAACCAGGCCTCTAGAATTGGGGGTGGGTGGGTGAAATATTTAAGGAAGATGTCTGTCCTAAAATAACTGTATTCAGCAATGCCCAAGAGCTCATGAGAGACTCGGTCACTTTTTGAATACCAACCATATATTTGATGGGTTCCAAATTGCAGAGTGCAACTTGGCTTTTTGAAGAGGCTCTCTTGTGGTTAGCTGCTGCCTGGTTTTCTCACGGCCTATCAGTGCACACATGGGACAGGAGATGAGTCAGCAGCTGAATCACTTTAAAGTGGTGATCAACCGTACCAAAAGGGATGTGCCCTGGGTCAGATTGTTTATTTCAGCTGGCTGGGATTGTTGATGCAACTGAAGGACCTTAGACCAAGAGGTTTACTTAAACAAAAGTGGGGAGGATGTTTAAAATGTAGTTTCCCTCTTGATACTAAGCAATCTCGGCTCCATTCTTATAATTTTCATAGAAGAAAATTATTGGTTGGCGCTTTTTCTTACCTGTTTTTCAAAAGCGCTATCCTGTGAATAGAGTTGATTTGGAGTATCTAGTGACCGCTTTTTAATAGAGTAGATAATGCATATGGATTTATCCCTTTCTGTGCCAGTTCTAGAAGTTAACCAAAAGAGGCTCAAGCCTATTTAGTACTGATTTTCTTCTCCCAACTCCTGCCCCACGCAACACTCTGTAATTTACTGTGCAATCCATATATCTTGAAATGAGTAAATCCTATTAAGTTAAACAGGATTCCCAAGTAAGAGTGTATACTATACAGTGTATAGGATTGCAGTCTTAATCCTAAATTTATTGGGGTGCATGTAGGTTACTCAGAAGAAATGTAAACATACTCTTTACATAGTCAGGGTGTTGTTTACTTTAACTGTGCTTCCTGTAGCAAGTGTGTGTGCGTGTGCGTGCGTGCGTGTGTGCACGCATGTGAACGATACCCCAGGACTACACTCTAGATCATGCATTAAATGTTTGAGCTCTGCCTTGAAATATGCAAATTCCATATTCCTTTGCCTTACGCACCTCAGCTTTCTGGGCAATGGAAGAGATAAATAATTGGGAAGGGATTATCTGCTATTTAATCTGGTATTTGCTTAAAGCATATTTAATTTATGTGGAATGCACTTTACTATGCAATGTCACCATGAACCATTGCTATCTGTTTCAAACCCCGGCATAATTAATCCATGACTCATGTAGGCAATGGGCAGAGTATGTGTGTGTGTGTTTTCTTGCAAACAATATAACTAAAGATTGCCTGGGGCTGCTTGGAGAACCAGTCTGTGCAGTCACCATTCTCCTAAAGCATATAGACATCAAATAATTTGGATATTCTAACAAAAGGCAGTATCATACTCGCACCCTTGCTAACACCTGCCACCCTAGAAAAGGTTGGGGGTGTTTGTGTTTGGGGCACATTCCAAACTGCTGATTCTGAAAGTGCAACTTAGACTGTGGTTTCTCCTATGACTGGGCGAGGATTAAGGGGATTAAACAGGACTGTGATGTCTACTGAACAATAGAACAGAATTTCAATTCTTTGACTAATCTCTGTGAACTGGGTGGTCAATAGTTGACTAAGTGACATATTAATTATACTTTAGTCAGTTAAGAGCATAAGAGCAGTCCTGTTGAATCAGGTCAAAGGCCTATTTCAGTGATGGCCAAACTTGGCCCTCCAGCTGTTTTGGGACTACAACTCCCATCATCCCTAGCTAACAGGACTAGTGGTCAGGGATGATAGGAATTGTAGTCCCAAAACAGCTGGAGGGCCAAGTTTGGCCATCACTGGCCTATTTAGTTCAGCATCCTGTTCTCACAATGGCCAACCAGATGCCTAGAGGAAGTCTGCAAGCACGATCATCACGCAACAACACTCTCTCTTCCTGTGGTTTCCAGTCTTCAGAAACATACCACCTCCACTACATACTTTATTTTCTCTGTCCTGGATCTTCCAACATTCAACTTCCCTTCTTCTTTGACGATCACTTGTAGCTGAGTAAGATTGCCTTCCATGAATATAGTCTCAACAGTGTTGTTCATAAGTGACTGTGGAGACCTCAGTTCTAGTATCATGAGGTGGCATAAATACTTACCTCTATCTACCTTCTTCACTCTTTGCATTACCTGATTCACCTCTATCATGTCCTCCCTTACTCAACTTTCTAATCTGAATAGCACCAAATTTTGTAACTTTTTTGCATAGGCAAGTTGCTTTAGGCCCTTGAAGATTTTAGCTGCCCTTTTCTGAAATTTTCCCAATTCTAAATAGAGGTTTCCAGTAGGGTTCTCATACTGTTGGCGAGACTTAACAAAGACAAATAGAAGGGCAATTTGGCTAATGTAATATCTGTATCTGACTGGTTTTGTCCCATACCTGTACCCCACAGTTGGTAAGTTTAGTGTTCAGAGGGAATAAGTGAGATTGAATGGTGGCAGCCGTGTGGGCTTAGGAGAAACACTGGAGAAGGAGTTGGGTTTTGGTATTACAGTAGCTCAGTAAAGACACAATGGAATTTGTGAAATTTAAAATAGAATAGAAAAATGGCAGTCAAAGTTTCATTGACAGAAGGCTACGTCTTAGTAACCTGACCGCTGACCTAAAGGGTCAGTGCCTAGATGGAAGACTGGTGGGATATAGATAAAGATGGGCTGGAGAGTCAATTATTGGGCCAATGTAGGTACAACACCACTAGAGCCTTTAGCAACAGCCAAGACAACAGGAGCAGACTTCAAGTGCAGGCATTCCCACTCCTCTTGTCTTCCACTTTACCTGAGGTTAAGCATTACATTGGCACTGATGCTAACTGTTCCTCAGGAACCTCTCTTAGCTAAACAGTTTCAAAATCTGATTTAAAATCCTAGCTGCAATGGGACCCTTGTTGACCTTACCTGATGTTTGTTCTGCTAATGTTGGTGCTGATGCTTACTCCTGCTTAACTCATTCTTACATTTACCACCATCCATTGCCTTCCTGTCTTCACTAACCTCTCTCCTCTCACCTTCCAACGTATCCACAGAGTTGGTGCCACGATAAAAAAGAACCAGCTCCGCTGAACGTCTATTGGTGAGAGCACCTGAACTAGGACCTCAGATATTGAGTGGACAGCATAGTACACTAGGTGGTCAAGTATCCAGGTTGCAAGCCATTTAGGGCTTTATAGGTGGCTCTGTGGTCTAAAACACTGAGACTCTTGGGCTTGCTGATCAGAAGGTCGGCGGTTCAAATCCCCGCGATGGGGTGAGCTCCCGTTGCTCAGTCCCTGCTCCTGCCAACCTAGCAGTTCAAAAGCACGCCAAAAGTGCAAGTAGATAAATAGGTGCCGCTCCGGCGGAAAAGTAAACAACATTTCCGTGCACTGCTCTGGTTGCACCAGAAACAGCTTAGTCATGCTGGCCATATGACCCGGAAAAACTGTCTGCGGACAAACGCCCGCTCCCTCGGCCTGTAAAATGAGATGAGCGCTGCAACCCCAGAGTTGTCTGCGACTGGACTTAACTGTCAGGGGTCCTTTTCCTAGGTAAGAAATAGTGCCTAGACTTACAAACCAATAGGCAAATAGTATAAAAGACGCCTGCTTCTTGGGAGAAAAGCAATGACAAATCTAGACAGCATCCTAAAAAGCAGAGACATCACCTTGCCAAAGGTCCGTATAGTTAAAGCTATGGTTTTCCCAGTAGTGATGTATGGAAGTGAGAGCTGGACCATAAAGAAGGCTGATCGCCGAAGAATTGATGTTTTTGAATTATGGTGCTGGAGGAGACTTCTTGCAGTCCATGGAACTCTCAAAGAAGATCAAACGTATCCATCCATTCTTAAGGAAATCAGCCCTGAGTGCTCACTGGAAGGACAGATCCTGAAGCTGAGACTCCAATACTTTGGCCACCTCATGAGAAGAGAAGACTCCCTGGAAAAGACCCTGATGTTGGGAAAGATGGAGGGCACAAGGAGAAGGGGACGACAGAGGACGAGATGATTGGACAGTGTTCTCAAAGCTACCAGCATGAGTTGACTAAACTGCAGGAGGCAGTGGAAGACAGAAGTGCCTGGCGTGCTCTGGTCCATGGGGTCACGAAGAGTCGGACACGACTAAATGACTAAACAACAACAACATAGACCAGGTATCCAGCCCCAGTCAACAACCTGCTTAGAGAACTTTGCACCAATTGAAGTTTCCAGATACATTTTAAGCGTAGCTTGGTACAGTAATCAAGCCTAGAGGGTTACCAAGGCATGGGTAACTGTAGCCAGGTCTGACTTCTCAAGGAAGGAGGGCAGCTGGTGTACCAGCTGCTAAACTCCATTGTAAACAGAAAGATAAAGCAGAGAGAACCCACTTCCTTGGAAAATTGCTCAAGGATACCAGCCAATTGGTTTCTATATTATGCTTCAAGGTTGCTGAGCTGGCATTGTGAGCTGAATGCTAAAATAGTCTAAAGGAAATCTTGGCAACATCGGACAATGAATTTGATCAGCTTGTGCCTGCCTGATGTTAATGACGGGTAATACCCTGTGGTGAGGTCGGAAAGCTGTTAGAAGCTGGTTGGAAAAACACAGTCAAAAGAGTAGCGGCAATTGGTACTGGCCCATGGAAAAAAAGGTCATGGTTTAAAATGGAAGTCTGAAAATCAAATCACATTTGAATACATAAATCTCTGGCACACAAACTACGAAACGGGGGTAATTCAACTAAGCTTGTATGCTGAGAAAGCAACAAAACATAGCAAGTGATCCAAAGTTCCAGCCCCCCCACCCGTATTTTAAAAAATCATTGTGTAAATTATTATTTTGCACCTCTCTTCAGTACACACAATTATTATTAGCAAACATTAACATGCATGATTCTGATTCTGAACCAACCCATTCTTCAATACAGAGTACTGATCCCGTATCAAGACACAGAACAATTAAAACACATCCATTTATAATTCTTTTTGTCATTCATTATTCCTCATAAATGCAAATATTCAATCCAAACATTGACAGCCATTTCTTTACTGTTCCCATATTCGTTTATTTATCATTCATCCACAAGTTTCTTTTCTACAAGCCCCCGTTCCTTAAACTTGATATAGTGCACAAATATAAAGCTTCACAACAGTGCCCAACATTTGATCTCCCATTCTACTATAGCAAGTGCCTCGGTTTCCTTCTAACTATTGAACTATCAATAACTTTGTTGCTGTGACTAAATGAAATATTACCTCTACTGCTGGTTTATTTCCCAATTCTTTATCCTAAATGGTTTCGGTACTATTGTAAATGTTTCTTATATGTACATTGGTTGAATTATCAGCAGTGTATGTAACTCGAGGTGCTGCTCCTTACATACTGATTTTGTCATTAAATAAATATTTGCTTTTACTTGTGAAAAAAGATGTCTTTTTGTTCAAATAAATGGGGCAGAACAGACCAAGACAGATGACTTTTTGCATAGGATTCTCCCCTCCTTAGAGCATGCCGTCTCAATCAAAAGCAGAATTACTCCTTGAAGGCATACCAGATTTGTTAACTCATAGAACCTTATTTCAGAACCCCCTGCTGGGAAATTCCAGATGTCCATGGGCGGCTGGAAGGATGGAAGCAATTTACTTAGCGAATGTCTTTACGGACTGTTTTTCTTGAAAGTCATGACATATGCATGTGTTATATACTGAAGGGTTTAGAAATAATTTTCTTTGAATGATTGGATTATGTCAATGGCAGGACCTTTCATCATTGTTTTAGCGCTCATAAAAAGGTCGAATTAGCAGGAACTCGGGGGAAGATTATATATATATATATACATATACATATACATATACATATACATATACATATACATATACATATAAAATTTGCAGGCAACAAGACTTAAAACAATCAGAACAGTCATTTGACATTCCAGGATACGGTAATTGGTTTTAGAATCATTATGCAAACAAAGTTCTAGATCAGCTTTCACCAAGTTTGTACTCTACAGACATTTTGGAGTACAACTCCCATCAGTTCCAGCCAACACAGCTATATATAATTTGGACCCTCATTTGATCCTGTCTTGTTTGAACAAACCGCATTTTAAAAGTAACTAGTGTACCAACAGCTTGGACAGAACTCTGGCTGGTTTAAAAGCAGAGACTGATGCTTCCAATCTCATCCTTAGTGATGTGCCAGAGGAAGAAGGGATGGGCATGCAAGCCCAAGGCTTGTGCACATACCAAACCATAGTTTAGGTTACATCCACAAGACTGCAACTCTAAAACTTAACTCTTTCTATATGTGTGTGTGTATGTAGCCTTGTCCTTATGCCCGACGGATCAAAATAGTGAGTGCTTTATTTTTATTTTTCATCCAGATGGTTTGATCACTCCCCAACTCTACCACTGCTACCGATTTAAAGCTCCTGACAGATAATTGTTTCATACTGACAGTTCTGACTTCGTCCAACGGATGCAAATCGGTTGCTTGTTTCTATTGGAGCAGATGAATTGTTTGGGAAAGGGTTCCAGGGGCTCTGAATAAGGACTTGGTCAAGCAAACGCAAATGGGTTTTGTGAATATAAAAGCTTTGCATTCCAAAGACATTGCAGAGATGCTCTGCGAATTCATGCAGAAGCCTGATGCCAGCAATTAAAGTCTGGCGAGAGCATGACGTATATGTCCTGCAACAATAGCAACTGAATGGGAAAAGAACTCCAGGTGTTCAAATAAAGGTGAAGAATTTCCATTCAAACCGGAGAACTGCAAACTCTTTAGGACACCTGTTGCTACACTTAAGGCATGTCTGATTATTTTCTATATTTTTATCCCTCTTCAGACAATTATTTGTCTCCTAAAGTGGCGCTCATCAATATTGCCACCAGGCTTTCAAAAACGCACAAGGCAAGGGGAAAGAAGAGGAAAGGTAGAAGAAGGAGATGTATTACTTACGTCCAGAGCAAAGGCGTGAGCTACAAGCAGGTACTTATAGCCAGGCTAGGCTAGGCTGGTCTTCTTGTGTTGGTGTTTGCTGCCCTGGGCTCACTGGGGAGATAAATTCAATTAATCACCACTGCCATCAGTTGCTAAGTCAAAGTATTAATGCTTGAATGGAGGGAGGGAAGAGGAGCAGGAATTCCCAGTGCTGAAACCAAGATTTCAGCAGAGACCTCATGTTAAGCTTGCACCGGATGTGATAAGATTAAATTGCTGGAAATATTTCTTTTGGTGAAAAAGATTTATTACCTAAAATATTACTGTGAAACTGTGTTATTTATTTATTGCACAATAAATATTCCCCTTAAGTCCTGAAATGTATACATATTTCTAGGCTTTAATGAGGTGAAGCAGCTCTTTTCCCAGTCTGTAGAAGGAATTCTACACAACCCACAACTTTTGCACTCGTATAAAATACCCATTTTATTTCTTCTGCATAGAAATTCTCATCAGAATTAAAAGCGTTGAGTTAAGATCCCAAGATCACTTTGTTCCTTATGGCAATCCTAATTTGCAACTGAGAAATGTGTAACAGCTCCTTTCACTGACTTTTAGCCGAGTTAATGTTTAAGCATCCTCATTATTTGAACCAACCCAGAGGTTAAGCCCTGCAGAGAAGGATTGTCTAAGGGGGCAGAAGGGACTGCACTCAACGGCACATCCTTTTTCAAGATTAAGCAAAATACTGCAGTTGGATTGAAGGGTTTTTGGTATGCTGTGCATACTGTAAATAGGAAATTAAAAAGTGATACATGGGGCAGGTTTTTGGGACTCACTTAGAACCTCTTTGAATAACCACAGACCTCTCCTGTAATCACCATACTTGGCTCCAACACACCCAACATTGCCCAGCACCTGCAGAATGCAAGGAAGATGGATGAAGGTGGTATGAGTAATGGCAACAATGATCATTCTTTACCCAGTTATGTGTGGTCATTAAAGGGTTGAGGTCAGCTCCTGATGACCTGTTTATTGAATGTTCATCCTGATTTACACAAAGTTTGTGGGGAGGTGAGATGACATTGGCTATATTTATTATTATTATTATTATTATTATTATTATTATTATTATTATTATTATTTATTCAATTTTACATTATACATTTAAATCCAAATATTAATCATAATAAGCAACATTGAGGATTCCCTGAATCCTTAGAATTCCCTCCATGGTTTCCATTATCAAACTTTTTCTACTGCATCATATAATTTCTCCATTTTTCTTAAAATAATCCATTTTACCTTAGTTTTTAATACATTACAAGTGTTACTCAAATCCTGCCAAAGTTTTTAGTTGTTCACAATGTTCTCTTAGGTAAATTGTAATTTTTGCCCATTCCGTACTAAAGTTTCTATCTTCCTGGTTTCTGGATTTCCGGTCATTTTCACCATTTCGGTGTAGTCCATCATCTTCATCAACCATTCGTCTCTGGTTAGGATTTTATCTTCTTTCCATCTCTGTCATTGGCTACATTCTTGAGCATTCATTCCGATTTGTTTGTGGGACATTTATATAACAATGTAGCACGCGATCACTATTCCACACTACCCAGTGCATTTATTGCAAAAAAAAGAGTCTTTTTTGAGGAAGTGTTGTGCACCAAATCAACTTTAATTGTGCAACATGAATTTTCTGGTATGTGATTGAATCTCCCATGAAAACAGTCTGGAAACACCATGAAATCTGTAGTTACCTCTGTTTGGACTGTGTCTTATGCCATTTCCCTTGTTCTTAGGTCCATTTCCCCTTTTGTTGTCCTTCCTAATATCACCATCCTTTCCTATCTGCTAGACTTGGGTTTTCTTTTTCCTCTTTGAAAACAGTTATCTTCCCAATACTGGAAGTTGATTGGCTTATATCTTCTATAGGTCTTGTGACTGGGTGTTATTTTTCTTAAGGCGTGTAAAAATAAGATTAATGGGAGTTATTTTTATTGATTTTGACGTCTCAGTCCACCTTGGATTAGGGCAGGGGAACAAATCCAATTAAAGTGTTATTATGTTAAAGAATGAAAATGCTGCAAATAGGTTATGTGTCAAACAGCCACAAATTCTTTGATTGCAGGGGGATTAAATTTGCCCCACTGTTAGAAATGTTTATAAGTGGATCTAAAATGTGCCCAGGAGGACAATCTTTTAATAAAACGGCTTGGCATGTTTGAAATGTCCCCAAGGGGGTGAATGTTCACAGTAATATATAAATTAACAAATCATTCAAGCAATCATTTTAAAATGTCACTTTTCATCTTCAACAACTTTCTTCCTACCTCAGTAACCCAGCTGACAGGATTTTAAAAATTGAGAATAATCATCATTCTTTACTTCTCAACTACCACTTAACTATTAGTAGAGTGGAAGAACCAATAAAAGGCTCCTTTTGTTGCATAGAGATGAAGCTCTTGACTAATGGCAGCATGAGAGAAAAAAGGGGGTTAGCCACAAACTTGATGCAAAGACTAAGAAGGATTTATTCGGGAGGAAATCTGGTACAGAAAATTGATTTTTGGGAACCGAGGTCTATCATTCTTTCTCCAAGGGTTACAGCATCCGTTGTAAACTCAATAACGATTCTTAAACAAAATTGCATTTGCCACTTCTTATAGCCTTGCTGCAGAAGGAGAGACATTTCTGAGCTGTGGGTATTTTGTTTCACTAGTATTGTGTGTTCTTTTTTCTACCAATTTTCTTAGGCTTAATTTTTAATGGTATTTATTATGGGCATTACTTATGTACTGAAACATTGGACCAGTTTGCACATCTCATTATGCCATGGTTTAATGTGATCTATGAACCAGGCCGCAGTAAATCTACTTATTTTGGGAGTAAGCTGTATGTAATTCAATGGGATTTACCTCTGATTCATAGGGTTTTAGTGTGTGTTAACTATACGGAATAAAACCTAGCAAAACAAAAACTCCAGCTCCAGCTTTTTCTGGGGGGGTGGGGGGAGGATTGGATGTGGTGATGACTCTGCTCTGCTAGTGGGGCCCTCTGTCAACATAAAGGTCTCCATGGTACCCAATGTACATGCAGGTGTGCAGAAGCTACTGCTGGTGGTATTCTTCCTAGCAATAGCCAGCACAGGGTGTTTCTGGGGTGCAGAGGGTCTGAGATCTAGACCCTAAATTGGTCTAGTAACTACCAGCAGTCCAGACTTAAACCCTTCTGCTGTGCCAACCTATAACTGGATCAGCCACAAGTGAAGCAAAACCAGCCTCTTCTGGCCAGGGTGAGTGACAAGGCTTAGATTTCCTGTGTAGCTCTGCCGCTGAGATTGACTCTGCCACTCTGTTCAGCACTGTCAATCCCGGATGGTAGTTTAGGATTATTTCCCTAAGAGTATAAAGCTGTACAAAATTGTTACTCAGAAGGAGGTTCCACGGAGCTTGCTCCAAAATAAACTTGTATAGGATTGCAGCTCAAAAAAGCAATGGACAGTGTCAAATTTGCAACAATTTCTGGGCTGAGTCAAATGCTTTCTGCAGTTTGGGAACCCTTTGAATTATGGTTTGGAAGATATTGTGAATGGGAGCTCTTGTGTCTTTATCTTTGAAAGAGAAAATAGATGTCCTAATATCTACATACCTGTCAAATAGTACACTCACTGGGGGCGGGGGGGGGAGAGCAACTGCAAAAATAATAACATTTACTAATGATCAGGTTAGGATGAGGTTTTTAATGGATATGGACAAAATATAAGATGTGTGGGCAGCCTTACAACCTGAAGTGCCTGGTTTGAAACATAAGAGCTACAGTGATATTAATGTTAACTACCACAGGGAAGGCTTACACTCTCGTTTAATGGATTTTACGATGCACCATATAAGCTTCGAATGCTTCACTACCTTTTTTGGATTTAAACCAAATTATAGGCAAAGTGAATTCAGTGAAATAAAGCTCCTTTTTATATTTCATAGTCCACAATCCTACGCAGGCATACTTACGAGTAACTATCATTGGACTCAGCTGGGGCCTACTCCCAAGTAAGCATGTATCTAGAATTGTACTGTGCGATATTATCCTCTCACAATAATCTCTAGGGACGGGAAAATGTACTATACAATTAACTGTGCTATGGAGCTCAGTAGTGAGGGGGAAGGTTAAATCATGCCAATTCTGGTTTCAGTAATCAGCTTTGCTAGTAGATTAGGGATATGTGTCTGTATTAGAAGGTGTAAATCTCCTGTAGGCTGGAACATAGGGCACATAAATAACACCACTGCTGTGAGTTCCTTGGAATATGTGAAGATCTGATGCCCGCCTAAGCCTAAGATGTGACATAATAAGGCAGAGGGTAAGGTGGAATTTAGTTTAGATTTGTAGATGGATTCCATTGCTTGGATTTGCTTTTCATATGGCTGTAACTCTGCAATCCTATGCATGTCTACTCAGAAGAAAACTGATCTAAGTAGGATTTACTCCTAGGTAGAATTTATGTAGGATTGCAGCCTAAAGGCACCTTCATATCTTTAAGTACATCTCACTTGCTGACTGTCCAAGTGTCTAAAGCAGGGATGTGGAATCTGCGTGCTGAATGCAGTTTGCCAGTGCAAGTAGATAAATAGGTACCACTGTGGCGGGAAGGTAAATGGCGTTTCCGTGCGCTCTGGTTTCCATCACGGTGTTCCATTCCGCCAGAAGTGGTTTAGTCATGCTGGCCACATGACCCAGAAAAGCTGTCTGTGGACAAACACTGGCTCCCTCGGCCTGAAAGCAAGATGAGCGCCGCAACCCCATAGTCGCCTTTGACTGGACTTAACCGTTCAGGGGTCCTTTACCTTTACCTTCACAACTGTAATGTAGTGAATTGAGCAGAATGGAAGGCAAGAGACCGGGCAAATTTTGGCCTTGCATTGGGTGCTGCTGAATTTTTGAAGACCAAAGTCTGCCACTGGTGGCCGCCTGATGTCTACAGGACCACAGGCTCGGACACAGTGGGCCCTGCCACTGCATGCGAATCCTGGCAACTGCCTGTGTGTGCCTGGTGCTGATGCCAAGCCTGCTCATCAGTGTCCCTTCGGATTTGGGCAAAGAAAGGTACAGTGGTACCTTGGGTTAAGTACTTAATACGTTCCGGAGGTCTGTTCTTAACCTGAAACTGTTCTTAACCTGAAGCACCACTTTAGCTAATGGGGCCTCCTGCTGCTGCCGCGCCGCCGGAGCACGATTTCTGTTCTCATCCTGAAGCAAAGTTCTTAATCCGAGGTACTATTTCTGGGTTAGCGGAGTCTGTAACCTGAAGCGTATGTAACCCGAGGTACCACTGTTTATAGCACTGCACAGAGAATCGTAATATAGGGCTACTTGTCTTTAATCAAACAGGAGGGCACCAGGCTTGGTTATATTCAGTAGAGAAGGAAATGTACTCTGCATATATATTAGAGGCACTTTGCTGTTTGCAGAGATCCAAGTCATGCTAATGCAAGCAAGGGATTTTGCAGCCATTATTGCTGAAGGGCTGGAGGTCCAAACATACAGTATGCACAGGTCCAAGAAAGATACACAGGTAAGCTGAAATGGCAAATAATGTAGGATGCACACATGCGCCTCCACCAGCACCACACCACCTCCAGGATTCAACAGCCTGCTCCCAGCTATTTCCTGTACTTGAACTTGGCACTTGCAAAAGGTTATGCTCTGCACACTCTTCTTTATTATTGGGTGGTTGGGCAAGATTAAAATGTTCTTCTAGTGCATGAAAAAAATCTACATGGAGAGCTGAGTGAATAAACAGCGTTGGAGGTCTCAAACGTTTTGTAGTAATTCTAAAACTCTGTATGAATTGTCCCGCAGTGCGATAAGAGAGGCTACCCATGGCTCCCTCTGCTGTTCATAAACACTGTTCTTGCCTGTCCCAGGAGCAACATCAATAGCGCAAGGCATTTTCTCCTATGAACTGTGTTCTTGATGTTCCCAGTCTCTGCTGGATCGAAGAACAAATGTGCAAGCCAAACTGTGATACCCTGCGATGGCAGCTGTGTTCAGACAGAGGGCTTGGGATGTTATTAAATCACTGGAAGTAGAAAAATGTCACGTGAAGGCTGAAAGTGTATCCTTAATCCCCCCTCCTTGTATACCAGCATAGCAGGACAAAACCATGCGTGATTGCTGCTTTTGTTCCATTACAATAACAGCCAGGCAGACTGTACCATTTCACCACTTCCAAGTATAAAAATTACTGGATCAGGCTGGATTTTAGGGTGGAATTTGAAATGTGCCAAATTCCATACTGAGAGCCATTCAGAACTTTCACATTACATGAAGATAGGTTTGTGATTTGGCTGCATTTGTTTTGTCCCAAAATTGCAATTTGCATTGGAAAGTAATAGCTTTGAATCTTATCCCTCTGATCCCCCCCACCCCCAGTTTAAGGTAAGGACAATAAGTGAACACATTTTAACACTAGAATTAAGCACATAGTACATCTTCAAAACATTTATTTATTGCTGCTTTGAATGTCAGTAATTGATAAGTGACCTTACTCTTTCTAAGTACTAAGTATTTAATTTCTTTATCTTTAGTTGTACATAATTCAATTTTATTTGTTTTTATAGTTGATGCTTCTTTATTGTTTTCTAATGCAATTCTTACAGAGGTCAAACAAATCCATACGTACCATATACCATAGAGAGGGAGTCTTGTGTATTTGTTGTATCTGTAATAAAATCCCACCAGTGGGACTTATTTTAAAGTAAAAGGTTCAGGATTAGGCTGCTACATGCTGCAAACTTTCTCTGGATTGCACCTATTGTACAGCAACAGCATATTATCAAAACTGACATGACTGGGGTGCTTTGTGGTATTAAACATTGGAACAATAATTTTTGTCTGGTAAATTGGCTTTGAATTGTGCAAAGTAATATCTACTGTATTGTGAAAAGCTGCAAAATAACATATTATTAAAGCTGCATTCTAGCCTCCACTATCCCTTTTCTTTTTTCTCAGTTAGCACTTCTTTAAGAAATAAGGCAACATCTTTATTTTTTGTAATCATTCGGTTCATACATTGTTTCATGAATATCTTAACAGGTTCCTCAGTTTTCCATGCAAGGCTCCCAAGGACGTGACAAGAGCACAATTAAACTGCAATTAAGTCATTTTGCTTAACTTTTTGCCTGCTGTCTAGCAAATATCCTGGGGTCTATTATTATTGCCCACAAGCATTAGCAAATTAGCCATATCCTTTCCCAGCAGGGATTGAGTCTGTTCCTTGAAGTCATCTTGCTTCTGTTTCTTTCGCTTGAATGAAAGTTTCTTCTTACAGCCAAATTGTTTAAGTGCTCTGGCGGCAAAAAGCCCCACTGAAGTTGGCAGTTACTGGCGGGCTTCTTATCAGATCACAGGAATGCATGATTCTTGGAACAAAATCAATGTGTGACACATTATTCTGACACCTAGTGACAGTCCTTTAAACATCTGAATTGCTCCAATTGCTGTCAAATTTATAAAATCGACAATATTTAGATTCAGCTTTGGTATGATTGTTGCTGTGCCTCCATGTGGATGAACACAGGAAGCTTATACCAAGTCCATCTATACCATTGCTCCATCTAGTTCAGTGTGGTTTTTGCTGCTGAACTACACTTTTAAGGTGTTTTAGACAGGGGTCTCTCACAGCCCTACCTGGAGACTGAACCTGTTAAGTTGTGGGTGAACATATCAGACGACACAGCGATTCTTCAAACAGCTCTTTTTTATTCACAGGCCAGAACAGAACTGAACTGAAGGGTTCAGCCAGCCTGCTTATAGAGAGCTCCACTAGAATGCAACAGTAACCATTTTCTGTAACTATCCAATAACTGAACGTCACTTTCAATCCCTTATTTGCATATGTGGGCCTGAGTGAAAACTATCTACAGTATCCCCCTGCTGGCCCAGGGTGAGAACTTCAGTACATAACAGAACCAATACTTACCAGTGAGTGGATCATTCAAGATCATATGGGTCACAAGTAGCCACACACCAATCTACCCATGAACTCATTTTTAAAAGAGCTTTGTGTCAGGAGGAAATTTCACAGGTGTGCTTTCTTCCATGTCGCTGCTGTGCTAATAAAAGAAATAGCACCAGCTCTTTAAAGATAAATTGGGGGGGAGAAAGCAAGTTTGAAGTGCCTGCAGCTAGACTTGACTGTTTACAGTGGTTGGCTTGTTTGTGTGAAATCCTTTGCGTGTTGACTTAAGTTTAAGCATATTGTTAGCCATCTTTGTGGGAGGACGGGCAGTTTTTTGGAGAACAAATGATAATGGAAATGGAAATATCCCAAAGAGGATACAGGATTCGGTTAGATCTTCTTCACCCTGTCCTGTCCTTCAGGCAGGTTTAAGTACTTTTTAATTTGATTTATAATCATAAAATGGTGACCAAAGCAGCTTCATGTCTAAGTGGGGATCTGATGAAAATAGGGACCGTCCGTTCCATGACGATATTTATATCCCGTCCATCTGACTGCGTTGCCCCAGCCACTCTGGACGGTTTCCAACATAAACAAAAACAGGAGAACACATTAAACATTAACAAATTTCCCTATTAGATGTCTTATAAAGGTTGTATAGTTACTTATTTCCTTGGTGGTTGGTTTTTTTGGGGGGGTGGGTGGGGGAGTTGCATAACTGAAATCGCCTCTGTCCAAAGAGTCAACGCAGATGTATTTACATATTGCACTTTGCAACACAGAATATGCGCCGCTTTCGGGCAGTGGAAGGGAAGTGGGCGCCACGTTAGCGGCCCAAGATATGCGATAGTAGGAGCACATGGGAAATGATGCCTCCTGGGGCGAAGAAAGGAGGACAAGCCGCGGCTGCAGCGCCTAGCGGCTAACGCGCGTTTCCAAAGACACGGCGGCTGCCGATAGCCTAACCAGAGTCTGCAGAGTTCGGCCCTGAGCAACATCCCAGCACGCACTGCGAGAGAACGAACTACAACCCCCAGGCTACCCCTCCACGACGTATTCGGACCCCTAAGGATCATGAAGCGTGGTGCATGCTGGGAACGGTAGTTCACGTTTAAAAGTGCAGACGCCTGACGGGTAGGCCTCCGTCCGCCCGAGCTCTGCGACAAGGTAAGGAAAGGCGGGAAGGCTCTCGTCCCCGGCATAGCCCAGTTTAGACACCGAATAAATGACTTCACACGGTCGGGCAGGCCAGGGTTTTTCCCCGGCTGCCGCTTTCGGTAACCCTCGCTTCCAGGATTCCGCTGGATTTTGTTCGGTGCTGCTGCCCCCTCGCGGCGCGCTTGTGGCGTTAACTTTTTCCCAAGCGGCCGTTGCTCCAGGCGACGCAGCCGCGGCGGCTCCGGCCCTTTTAATTGCTTTAGGCGCATGCGCTTCTGTTCGCTATAAAGGCGTGCAGAGGGCGTCGTCGTGTGGCGGATCCGCACTTTTGCTTCTAAGGGACAAGGCAGGAAAGTCGTTGCCGCTGCTTTGCGTGGCCGTTGGGAGGACGCTCCTTAACGCTTGGGGAGAAGGTTACCCCACTCCACCCCTCCAGGGAAAGCCCATGGGGAAGCGTTTTTCTATAAATTATTATTGTTGAAATTTATTAAATTTATATAATGTGGATATAAATGACTGTTAGCTGCAGCTTGCAATTTACTGTCCAATGCACAGCTGCCAGAGGAAGGCGGGGAACTGTAGCAACTTTACTGTCCTGCTCTGTTTTTCTGGTGACGGGGTGTGAGGAGAAGTTTCTTTTGGGGCGTCCATTTCACATCTTGTGTGAAGTTGTTTTAGGAGTTGGGAAAAGACTTGGTTCGTGGCTCTTATTTCCCATCGACTTAAGTGGGCCTTCCATTTCCTCCTCAAAATTGCGGTTATTTGCTGCTGGAGAAGGTCTTCTTACTCAAGACTGAGCCCCCATTGAAAAGTCGAGAACTTAAACTCTAAGGAAAGGTGCAGTCTTTCACAGGTCTGCTCAGAAGTAAATTCCCATTGTGTTTAATGGGGATTCATTCCACAGAAGTACATAGGACGGTAGGCTCAGCAACTCTCCCATACAACCTCTGCCCCTCGCCATTGGGAAAGAAACGCTGTTATTAACGCTTACCTGGGTTGAAGGGAAAGGGCAGTTTCCACATTTTGCAATAAGCAGCAAAACAATGCTTTTAAAGTAGGTTTTAACCGTGGCACCTGCTTCAGTGGAGACTTTCACTGTTTTATTACTTTTTCTCCCTTAAAATACATTAAATATGGTTTAATTTATTTTCATATTACCTGCTTGGCAAAAATAAAGCCATTGATTTAAAATTTTCTTCATAACTTTTTGACAGTGGTTAGAACCTGAATATTTGTGAAAGTGATAGGTATATATGTTTAGATAGACACACCTCCCTCTGCCCTTTCTACAATTATGCTGCTCTTTGTAGTGGCACCAAAGAATGTTAATTTATTTATGTAGTCCATAAAACTTTACACTGCTTGATTGTAATAAAAAAGCACAAAGATAAAACAAGAAAATTTTAAAAAATCACAATAGTATTTTAAAATATACAAAAGTTTATGTAGCTAGCGGTGATTTAGTAGACATGCCACATGGATTTGTATAACTTTGATTTAGCACCTACCTTCCCAGCCTCAAACTGATATGTGTTGTCTGATCTTTATGCTAACCCTTTTTTATTTCTCCAGACAATTTTTCATGTGACTGATATGTTTGGTTTAGAAACTGAAAAATTAAGTGAACAAAGAAGTTACTACGCAGCTGAAAATCAGATTTTACTCTAGCACAAAACACAGGCATAGTTGGGTGTTTATTCTCATTGATTTTCCATTTCCTATTTGTACAGGCACTTCACAAAAGAAATGCAAAAGGCTTAGAGTATCCAACAATGCCATAGAAATAGACTGTATCACACACATCTCAGGCAGCATTTATCACTTCAAAGCAATTGCACTTCATATCCATTTCAGGACTAGTGTATGGGTTGTGGTTACACTATGTTTGCACTAAGGGAGGCTATGTCAATATGGTTATAAAGTAGTCTCCTTTAAGTGGCTTGCTGATTTGAACTTCAAGCACTTTAAGAGTATGAGAGGAGTGCAGGGCAGTGTTAACCACACACCTGGCACTAGTTTTGTAATTATGTAAGCAAAAATGTTTTTGAGTGACACAGGCAGGTGGGCATGAATGGAATGATTTGCTTCTGTGGCAAAGCTTGTCTGCCTTGCTAGCCTCTTATGCTTCCTTTAATACGTTGCTTGTACATAGGTGCACTCTGTGCGTGTGCGTGTGTGTGTGTGTGTATATATATATATAGATAGATAGATAGAATATCTATCATCTATCTGCTATATACATAAAGATCCTTAGGTCTGTCTGACAGATGTGTCAGAATCATTGAAGTATTTCCAGGACACCCAGAAATCTGAAATTGGGAAAAGATGCACACCAACGCTTCTTAAATATTAATAAGGTATGAAAACAGGGTACTTTAATTTATCACTATCAAAATAGAATATGAAGTGTGATGGCAACACATTGCAAGCCAGGGTGCAAATGAAGCAGTATGTTGGGCCAGACTTAGGTAAGGTAATAATGGGTCAAGTCACATTTCTGTGGGTGTTCACCAGTCCCTGTTTTAATACTTGGAAGAAAAGGGTGACTTCGCTGGCAGCTGATAGTGCAAGAGTAATAGCCAGTTTGCCTTCCAGAAGATACAGACTCCAACAGGCTTTGGAATGTACAGCCCTCCAGATGTTAGACTGCAACTCAATGGTCAGTGGTCGGAGATGGTGGGAATTGTAGGCCACACCATCTGTAGGGTGTATAAATTTGGCCACCCCTGTGATAGTACTGGCTAAAATATATTAATAAATGTAATGCCAACACACATTTTGTCCGTCTGTACTATCAATATTTTGTTAACTGTTCATTGAAGATGTCAAGGGTCTGTGCCATTTTTGGAGGATCTCGGGGAATTGGCCATGCTGTTGCACAACTGCTAGCACAGAAAGGATATTGCCTGGCCATTATTGCCAGAAATCTGGATAGAGCTCAAACTACTGCAAAGAACTTGGGAGGTATGTCTACCTTAGTGTTTTTGCAAAATATGTTGAACTATTAAAGTAATACATGTGTGTTAAATAAAGTAGCATGATTATTTTACACTGAATTTGAATCTTGCAGATCTGATAGTACAACCCCTACATAATACAGTGGTACCTCGGGTTACATACACTTCAGGTTACGTACACTTCAGGTTACAGACTCCACTAACCCAGAAATAGTACCTCGGGTTAAGAACTTTGCTTCAGGATGAAAACAGAAATCGTGCTCCGGCGGCATGGCAGCAGCAGGAAACCCCATTAGCTAAAGTGGTGCTTCAGGTTAAGAACAGTTTCAGGTTAAGAACGGACCTCTGGAACGAATTAAGTACTTAACCCGAGGTACCACTGTATAGTATAAGATAAGGGTCTGGTTAATAGTAGATGAGTGACATGGGGAATTGTTGGTTCTTTGTAATGTAAAAATGTGTACTCTTGTCAGTATCAGACTTCGTTTCCAATCATATAATTGGTATATAATTTTCTAGGATCCACATGCTAGCTAACAGCTCTCTGTCTGTATTTATGATACTTGCAGTCTCTGAATGTTTTGAGAAAGTTTGTATCTTATTGCGGACTTTGTGCCAACACAGCAGGTCATCTAGCATTTAGATGCGATGTTTCCAAAGAAGAAGACATCCAAAATGTGTTTAAAGAAATGGAGACAAGTTTAGGTCAGATAAACTATCTGGTTAATGCTGCAGGTATCAACAGGTTAGTTTCCAATTTAAGCTTCTATCAAAGGTACACTTTTGAAAATATCTAACACAAATAAATATACAGGTATAAAATAGTGTGGTTTATTTTGTTTTAGAGTTTAAAATCAAATATTTAATTTGTATCTAAAAGTATGCGGAACAAATTTCATTAGATTGATTTGATATTCTTTGATTTAAGGTAGTTGAATTAAAATATCATTATCCTAAAAGGACTGTTTCATTTGCTGCAGCCTTTATACGGATCAAAAGCTGATTTTGGATGGGCTCTTTATCTACCTTCATCTTGTTTAAACAATAGCATAATCAGTATTCTGGGTAAGCCTTTAGGGATTGTTATAATTGACTACAATTATAGGGTGACTTCTAGTGGGCAAAGGTGCATAGATAAAACATTCTGGAGTATCCCTACTAAGACAAAGGTTGTCAATTGAGATTATTAGTCTTTAATAAAACAACATAGGGTACTCAACTTCATAATGAGCTCATTTAGTTTTGCACTTCAGTGTTTTTCTAGTTTAAAACAATATATTATTATTATTAGCAAAGTGGCTGAAATTGTTAATTTTTTCAGTGCATTGTAATTAATTATGCTTGACTATATTGGCCTGTTTCTTTCATGAGTCTAAACAATAGTATTTCTATTCTCCACTGTCATTTTTTTAATATTAGGGATGGCTTGTTGTTGCGAACCAAGGCTGATGATATGTTATCCCAGCTTCAGACCAATCTTTTGGGGACAATGTTGACATGCAAAGCTGCTGTGAAGGGTATGATTCAGCAGCAAGGTGGAGCTATTGTTAACGTAGGTGTGTCTGCCTAAGCAAATATGATTATTTTCAATTGATACTAACTTTTCAAGAATCAATGTATGGTATGTTACAAGTTCTCCTATATAAACACATGCAGTTGAAGTTCTTACCAAAATTAACCACAGCACTTTGGGGGTCATTGGGTTGAAGTCAAATGTGCCTTTTGCCTGCTGCTTTTACACCTCAGCCAAAAGAATTGTGCAATCAGAGTGTAACAAAAGCCAAATGTATTCTGCTTGTGTAAGATGCTCATACAGTAAGCCTTTTTCTCATTTTATAGAACTGCATATTCACTCCCACTGTTCTCTCAAAAAGTGTTTTCCAGCTTCTCTGAGGCTGCAGTCCTACACACACACACACACACACACACACACACACACACAACCTGGGAATATGTCCTGTTGAACTCAATGAGGCTTAATTCTGAGTAGATATTCATAGGATGACTTTGTAAAAAAATTAAAAGCTGCTTATGATGCAGTGGGATGTGGTGTCTGCAGTTAGGGAAAACAAGAGGGGAAATCTGTTCTACCTGCTTGCCTGCCAGACAACAGACCTCTCTGGAGTTGTGCCCATAAATGCAATTTGGAATTCCTGGGTGCCCACTGGACATCCTAGATCAGGGATGTGGAATGCCTGGTCCTCCCTTGACCCAGTTCCTATAATCTAGTATGTTTGTGATATAGCTATATTTTATTCTTAGCTTTTTGTTGTAAGCATCTTTGGCAGTAGTGTAAAAGGTGGGTTACAAATAACATTAAATAAATAAGCAAATATTTTTAGGAGAAATTCTGTGATTTATATTTATGTCTGAAAGAATTATCCTCTTTTCTAGAACCAAAGAGCTCCATAGATAATGCCTAACGGCTTCACAACAGGCCTTGGGAAACATACTGGAAGTGACTGTATTTTTTAAAATGTTGATGAAATGAAAAATTTCTGCATGTAGATTGTTTTAAAACACAGAGTAGCAGGACGAGTTAAAAGTAGGAGAAATATTTGAGCCACTCAGGGTTTGTTTTTTGTTTTTTTAAATGAATAGATGCCAGGTTCATGTTATTTTTCATACAAGAAACAAATAAATATAAAACCGTGTGAGGTAATACAGGGAAATGTCAGGGTTAACTGACACCATCTTTCCTCTTTAACCACTTCCTAAATAGGTAATATTAATCATATTTGTTCTAGTTGTAGACTTTTGTGAGTTCTCTGACACCTGAGAGTACTGTACACTCACTGTCTGAGGGGACAGTGGGGCTTGCTGAGGTGTGGGAAGAAATCAACCAGCTTGTTATCTGCTACTACTTCTGACCTTCTCCCTTTGCCCTATTGCAAGGGTTTGGGTTCTCACTTGTATTTTCATATGGCTGGGGCTGTAACAGTATCTGTAATGCATTAAGTGCATGCTTGCTTTTCAGCATAAGGCCTTCATGTACATTAGGCAAAAAAGATAAGGCTTTAAAAATATTTAATTAAAAGTTAAATATCAATACAGCTACTATTAAAAACACTCAGTTCTGACTTTAGTTTCTAAACTTTGGCTTTGCCTGTATTTCCCTTTGGTTTATTTTAGGAAGTATTGTTGGGCTGAAGGGCAATTCTGGTCAGAGCGTATACAGTGCCAGCAAAGCAGGATTAGTTGGATTTTCACGCTCTCTTGCTAAAGAAATAGCAAGAAAGAACATTCGAGTCAACATGGTTGCTCCAGGTTAGTTTTTAGTTCACCAACTCTCACTTGTGAATCAGTACGTAAGATCAGATGCTTTTAGGTCCTTATATACTGAATTTAATGCACAATATTGATATCAGTCCGCTAATTGCATCAGTTACATACTTAACAGGTAAAGCAACGGTAAAGCAACCCTTCAGATGTTGTTGGACTCCAACAGGAGTTTTCCACCTGCCTTGCTCCACCCTCCAGCCCTTGGATCCCTAGGGGCCTTCAGAATGGTGCTGCTGCCACAGGCATCATGTGTGTGTGTCTTGTCATGAACTGGGTGGAAGACTGTGAGTCATAGGAATGGAGTGTGTGTGTGTGTGTGTGTGTGTGTGTGTGTGTGAATCCAGCAGTGCTTAGTTTGTTTTTGATGGTTAAGTTGTTAATGTTGCTAGTATTGTTTTGTGGATTATGATTACTGCAATGCCTTGTGAGTTTTATAAAATGACTTCTCTTGTGGTTGTGCTGCTTAGCCGATTTTTTAAAGTTGCTTTGTTATTAGTGTTCTATAGACAGTGGTTGCTTTACTGCTGATTTGTTAATTATTTTATACTGTTTATGTTGTGGTTGTGATGTTGTTATTTATGGTGTGTAAGCTGCTTTGTGACTCATGTGAGTGAAAAGCTGCGAAGAAATAATAGTAAAACATCTAGATAAAGGTAAAGGGACCCTTGACCATTGGGTCCAGTCGTGGCTGACTCTGGGGTTGCGGCGCTCATCTCGCTTTATTGGCCGAGGGAGCCAGCGTACAGCTTCCAGGTCATGTGGCTAGCATGACTAAGCTGCTTCTGGCGAACCAGAGCAGCGCACGGAAACACCGTTTACCTTCCTGCTGGAGTGGTACCTATTTATCTACTTGCACTTTGATGTGCTTTCGAACTGCTAGCTTGGCAGGAGCAGGGACCGAGCAATGGGAGCTCACCCCGTTGCGGGGATTCGAACCGCGACCTTCTGATCGGCAAGTCCTGGGCTCTGTGGCTTAACCCACAGTGCTACCTGCGTCCCTTAAAAACATCTAGATAGGCTTGCCTAAATAAGAATGTTTTTAGCAACTGCCAAAAAGAGTACAGTGAGGGTGCCTGCATGATATCGATAGGCAGGGAGTTCCAAAGTGTAGGTGCTATTGCACTAAAATTTTGAGTTGAGTAACACTTGAGTGAGGATATTTGGGGTATGACAATCTCATAGGTAAACTGGTGCCAAGCTGTTAAGAGATTTATATACTAACACCTTTAACTTGGCCCAGTAGCAAATCAGCAGTTGTGTTGTAGCGTTCTGGACTAACTGAAGTTTCCAGATCAGGTAACAGGGAAGCCCTTCATAGAGTGCGTTGCAGCAATCTAGTCATGAAGTAGCCAGTGCATGAGCTACTTTGGCCAGGCTTTTCTGGTCCAGGAGTGGCTGAAGCCGACAAACCAAGTGGAGTTGGTAAAAGGCATTTCGAGCCACTGAGGCTACCCGAGTCTCCAATTGCAGGGCTGGATCTAGAAGCACCCCTAAACTGTAAACCTGCTCTTCCAGGGGGAGTGTAACCACATCCAGGGTAGGCTATTGACCAGGTCCTTGGACATGGAAACTACTTACTCATAGTGCCTCCGTCTTGTCAGGTTTCAAGCTCATCTTGTTTTCCCTCATCCCAAGCAATAGCCCAGGGGCTGCACAGCCTCTCCTGATTCATGCTGATACAGTTTTCAAACTGTTTTGCTTTAGTAAAAACATTTCTAAAAAATTCCTAAAACATAACTGTGTGGTGACTGCACGACTGCACAGATGAATCATTATCTGCTTGGCAAAATACAAACAGCCTTAATACTTTTATGTATGTACACGTGCAGCAGGTGGAGTTCTTGCATTAACTCCTGTAGTTTACCTTGAACAACTCAGTTTGAGTGTGTCCCTACTAACCACAACAAGATTTCGTTTTGAATATTAACACCTTTTGACATCTCAGCAAGCCTCTAGCAGCACACTAAGTAAAGTCCCTAGATGTGAGAATTTAACCTCCAACCTCAACCCAAGGCATTTCAAATGCACTGTCTCTCTTCATTTTATTCAATTCTGATGTTCTGTGATTTTATCCTGCTAAGGCTATCTGTGTAGGAATTGCTTTGTACTTATTTTATAATGCATGCACCTTTCCATAACTGAAATGTTTCTGTCAGCTTACAGAGACTGTAGTGGAAAGCATGGGCTCTTAATAGCCTAAATATAGAACCTTACCTTCTCTTTCGCTCCAAACCTTAACTTAATGCAAGTTGGAAACAGATCTTTGACTTGTTTTCTGCCTATCATTACATGTATAAGTTCATGTCTATAGTGGCCGAGCACGCAGTCATTTGAACACAGGATGTGCTTTTCACAGTAACGTAAATCCCTGGTTTGAATTAAGAGAACTCCCAAAGATTCTGTGGACTATGCAAGGCTGAGATTCTTACTGCAGCCATCCAAACTCCATGTGTGATAAGATAGGGAACAGAAGTGGCACCTGAACCAGGCCCTCTGTATTCTTTAGTTTAAATAAGTTTAAACTGGCTTGGCTCGCACAGCATTTTAAATCACAGTTAAATATAGTTTAAAGGTGCATAGTGCTAAAACTGCAGGTACTTTGTTTCTCCCTCACTCTTGTTGCTGGTCTGTTGCCAAGAACTAAACCAGGGTTTGACTTACCATTACAGCTGAACCCAGGCTTGGGGGTTGCTTCCCTCCAAACAAACCACAAGCTGTATGAAGGCTTGCTGTCAGGTTACCGCCCATGGATGGTTTGGGGAAAACCAACCATAGGCCTAAGGTTTTGATGTAATGCTAAGCCAAACCATGGTTTAGCTCCTAGCAATGCAGTAGGAGTATGGGAGGAGTTAAGTGGCATGTACCAGCATGCTTTAAACAATAGCTAAGTTGGTTGGATGTAGTTTTAGAGGTACACCTCATTGAAATAAGTAGTGGGACTTAATGTGAAACAAACATGGTTAGAATGGGGCTATATATATAAGAATTTGGATGTGTAAAATTTGTCACAGTTTCTGGGCTGATATTTCCAGTTTCAAGAAGTTTCAGATAAGTTTGAATACATAAATATTTATTTCCTCAAATGGTTTTTAGTTGTGCAACTATGCTTTGCATTTGAACAGACTTATGACTCTTGAGCTCAGGAAACTATATAGTTGTGATGATAGGAGTTTTATCAGGATTTGACTAGGTCTTATTTCATAAACATATTTTCTCTCCCCCCCCCCCAAAATGTTAGGCTTTATTCACACAGATATGACAACACACTTGAAAGAAGAGCAGTTGAAGAAAACTATTCCCCTTGGACGATTTGGGGAGCCTCAAGAAGTTGCCGAAGCTGTTGCATTTCTTCTGGAGTCTCCGTATGTAACAGGCCAAGTTCTAGTTATTGATGGAGGTTTGCAACTTTTGTTTTAAAAGCCATGAAAGCATAGTCAATAAGTGTGGGAAAACATATTCAGCAATTGAAAGTCCCAAGAAGTGGATTGAGGTGATACTTCTTTTGTTAGTATTTTAAATTAAAGTAGTATAAATTTGTAATTAGTCTGACAAACTTCAAATCATATGCTTACTTGTCTGTTTGCCTCAGGTAAATAAGCAAATTATGTGTGACACCATATATATTTTTTGGGGGGGTAGATGATTCAGGGTCCCATTTTTGTTTTTTGTGTATATATTGAAATTAAATGATCTGGTTTTTTTAAAAAACAAACCAGTGCTACATGTTACCAAATATACTAATTGTGACATAGACCTTGCTTCATCAGATTTGTTCTTTCTGCATAGAAAGCTTAATGCAGCTCTCCTTCCAAAAGTTGGTCTATTTTTGGTTCATTCTGTAAGTAAAGTATGATCTTTTTCATAGTTTATGTTGGAAGACTTTGGTGTTCTACTTGGAGAGGCAAAGGAAACTGATGATAAACTGCTTAGGAATGTTGAATGCTTGGTTATATAGGGCACACTTCTTCACGCATATTTATTTTGTTTCTCCTATGAAGTGGTTGCTAACAAAGAATACAATATGCTGAAGTTCATAACTTTAGGTTTCTTAAATAAAACCCTAATTTTTAAAGGTTTTTTTCATTCATTCAAAGTACTTGAAATAGTGAAAAATTATTATTTAGACGTGACATTTTCTAGCCGTCTCCTACTTGAAGCATAAATATTTGTTTTTTCTATCACTTGAGAAAGGGATATGTGTCACTTCATACATTAAAAGCTATCTAGTCTATATTCTTATTCTGGATGCTTTATGGCTCTTTGGCACCAATATACCTCTTTATCACAAACAAATATTTTGTGTCTACTACAGTATCTGGATAACAGAAATGTTCAACTGTATGCTATATTGTTACGTTCCACCCTTAACTCCGAACATTGTGATATTCTTGGGGGTTGCAGGTGCGCTTTAATGCAGGGTTTGTTTTTCCTGTGGGACAATAAGGCACAGTGGAAACTAGTGTCTTTATGATATATGGTGTATTTGCACATGAAGAACCTGCAGCCTAGATGGAGGGGCTCACAGTATTGGCACCCCAAAAGGTCGTTGCTTCTTCCATAGTCTTGCACTCAAATGAATAGCAACCGGCATGTTTTGCCTCCTCCTCCTCTAGCTTATGTCCTTCTAGCTCCTAACTTCCCTTCTATACTCTAAACTCTCCTAAAACACTGGCCTTGTCTTTTAAGCTAACTCAGTTGAGAGAGGGAGGAAACCCACACATGCAAATGTAATTAGCCTTTCCATCCTTTGTGTTGTTTAAATGGTTCATCCCTAGGCTAACGCCTCAGAAGGAAATTACCTGTAATAATTAGCTTTTACACTTGGCTTAATTAAAGGATTAAAGGTCTGGCATACACCTTAAATGCACACTTGAGTCTAGCTATCATGTCCTAGGAAAGCAGCTTTGACACCCCAAACCTTAATTAAATTCTAATGCTAATTTGATCCAGAATTTAGGTGGTCCTGCATCCCAGATTCATGAAAGTACATGAATTTTCCTACTATTTTTTATTTGCACAATTATCTAGCTTAAAAATGTGAAATCTTATTAGTGGTGACTAAGTTGCCAGTTGTTGTTTTTTTACAAAACAGCTTTTCAGATTTATTTTACAAAAGTTACAATATGCAAAATCATAAGAAACTTTCTTATGACATAAAAATATTTGTAATATTAAAAAAATTAGTATATTATATATATATATATATATATATGTACTCATCAGAACTCAGACACATGGAAAAACTCAATGAGGAGAACTTTTAATAGGAAAAATACTTATCTCTGTGTTAAATTATTTAGTTATAATGCCTGCAAACCAGGAAGGGATAATATTAAGGGCTGTTTCCCCTTCTTATTGTTCAAATCCATTAAAACCTTTCCCCCTTGCATAGAATCCAAGAAATCATGCTTAATATTGTAAAATCCCAAAATTTAATGTATCTGTGCCAACAAAGGTTGTTGCAAGTAGGAGTTCAACAACTGGAAAGCGCCATGTTGGCTATCTCTTCTCTAAACTTCTCTATTCCAAAAGAATTTGGATAGTTGCATTTGTTGATATTTAACCAGATATATTTCTAAATGTCATCAGAAGTAGATTCTCTAGTCATTACTTCTCATTCCTGGAATAACTGATTTGGCTTGTTGTTATCAGTTGCTTTATACAATAAAAGTCTCAAAATGATTTGACAGAAGAAAATAGAGCACATTAAAACAGTATGAAACCAGAAAAATGGGGGGCAGGGAAATGACAATACAAAATGTATAAAATGCTCATTCAGCAACATATTAATAAGGACAAAGTCCTAACTGCTCCACTAAAAGATGAGGACCACTATAGAAAGCAGCATTAAGTAACCAGGGTAAACAGCAAGGTCTTAGCCTGAAAAGATGGTGCCAGACAACTACCCCTTGGGAGAGCATTGCACAGACTGGGTGAAATCACTGAAAAGGCCCATTCCTGTGTGGCCACCTTCCACATCTCCCTCAGGAACACACAGAAGGGTCTCTGATGAAGACTGCTGGGTCCAGTCCGGTCCTTGAAAATACTATAAATTACTTTGGTTTCTCCCAAATTACCGTATTTTTCACTCTATAAGACGCACCAGACCATAAGACACACCTAGTTTTTGGAGGAGGAAAACAAGAAATAAAATATTCTGAATCTCAGAAGCTAGAACAACAAGAGGGATTGCTGCGCAGTCAAAGCAGCAATCCCTCTTGCTGTTCTGGCTTCTGGGATAGCTGTGCAGCCTGCATTCACTCCATAAGACGCACACACATTTCCCCTTGCTTTTAAGGAGGGAAAAAGTGAGTCTTATAGAGCAAAAAATATGGTAGGTTTTCAGAGTCATTTAAACTGCATTTGTTCATTTTAGCTTACTAACCAATAGTTTAAAATGTTTTCTGTTTTAAAGTACTCAAATAATACTAATTTTGCATCTCCCAATCCATTCCTCATCTGTGTTAAATATGCAGTCTGATTATTCCGTATCCAAGCTGCCAAATTTAAATAGTTTGTGGGCTACCCCCCCCCCCCAAAGCAAGCTGTCAGTTTAGGCCTGTAATTAAAATTGGCAGAAATATAAGCATAGAATAAAAATGCAAACAAAACTATTCAGGTCTTCTATATATCTTAAAATGTAGTCTGGAAGTACTATATAATTGATTTTCTTGTAGGATCAGCTCAGTAATCAAAGGTGGAAGCAAGTTTACTTTCATGTTTAGAAAAATGGCATATTCACTGACATCTGGAGTGTGAGCATACAAACAGATCTATTTTTCACCTCTTGAGGTCAGTATAATTTAAGGAATAATAGTTCATTAGGGTTAGTTAGGTAATAGTACAAAGAACTACATATATATTTATAGCCATTTAAGTTTGGCTTGTGTGCAGAGCTAATTTAATGCTTTTTTCATTTTGTTAGAATTGCTACATTCTTAAAATCCCAATTTTAAATAACAGGTTTATATTATTTGTGTACATAAATTCCCATTTATACATATTGTTCAGTTTCATAGTTGAAAATGAGTGTGCATGGCTTCTTATCTCTCTATAAACAGTTATTTCATGAAATTTATGTTTGGCTTATCTCTTTGCTTAATTATGGCCAGAGTGGGCAAAACATTGCAATTGTTGTTGTTTAGTCATGTCCGACTCTTCGTGACCCCATGGACCAGAGCACTCCAGGCGCTTCTGTCTTCCACTGCCTCCCGCAGTCTGGTCAAACTCATGCTGGTAGCTTCGAGAACACTGTCCAACCATCTCGTCCTCTGTCGTCCCCTTCTCCTTGCGCCCTCCATCTTTCCCAACATCAGGGTCTTTTCCAGGGAGTCTTCTCTTCTCATGAGGTGGCCAAAGTATTGGAGCCTCAGCTTCAGGATCTGTCCTTCCAATGAGCACCCAGGGCTGATTTCCTTAAGAATGGATGCGTTTGATCTTCTTGCATTCCATGGGACTCTCAAGAGTCTCCTCCAGCACTATAATTCAAAAGCATCAATTCTTCGGCGATCAGCCTTCTTTATGGTCCAGCTCTCACTTCCATACATCATTCCTGGGAAAACCATAGCTTTAACTATACGGACCTTTGTTGGCAAGGTGATGTCTCTGCTTTTTAAGATGCTGTCTATGTTTGTCATTGCTTTTCTCCCAAGAAGCAGGCGTATTTTAATTTTGTGGCTGCTGTCACCATCTGCAGTGATCATGGAGCCCAAGAAAGTAAAATCTCTCACTGCCTCCATTTCTTCTCCTTCTATTTGCCAGGAGGTGATGGTACCAGTGGCCATGATCTTCGTTTTTTTGATGTTGAGCTTCAAATCATATTTTGCGCTCTCCTCTTTCACTCTCGACAGCAATAATCATTTGTATTTTACAAACAGTTCAATGCAAGGTAATTGTATCTAACAAAAGATGGCAATATTCAGAAACAAATAGAGAACTAGGTTACACTTTCACTGATCTTAAGGAAGCCATAAGTAAACCAGAAATTTCAGAGGGGGGCTGTAGCAGAATGAGAATTAATCAAGAAGGTAAACTGTTCATTTGGATCTGAATAGAGACCACCTTTTTCTTTCTCACTTCAGAAGTTAACCTGGCATTGCCAAGCTGCTATTACTACTATTATTGATTACTTGCTCTTCACCCAGGGCAAGTTGCAATATTAAAACACAATATTAAAAAGTTTAAAACCATTTATTGAATTATTGGAAATTGAATAACAATTGAATATGTCAAATAATACCTGAATTATTGCTATCTACACTTCCTGCATGTTATTTCCCACTGACTCCAAAACTTAGTTCTTCTGTCCTCCTTACAGTCATGTCTATTTATCTGAATCTGAGGATTACATTTCATGTATGTTATGAAGTAGTAGACTCTAGTCCATGAAAAATTGTGCCATAGTAAACAACTTTAGTTCTGGAAATGTCACCAGAATCTCTCTTGCTTATATATCGTTGAATCCAAGAGTACCTTGGTTGTGGAGAAAAGGCTTCACCTATGTTGGCAGTATCTTCTAAAAACTCAGGATGGTTTGGCCTTCCAGTGGTTGTGGCAGGACAGCTACAGGCCATAGAACATCATTGTGTTTAGACATGGGCCACAAACACTAAAGGTGCCTTTTGTTTTCCATTATGCCATGCCATGATGCCATGATGTAGTTGTGCAAAAATGAAAATAAAATCTGCTGAAGTAAATAAGTGAATTTAAATGTAGTCAATAAGCTGATACTGAATGACAATTATAAATTGATATAATTATTAAAAAACGCTTAGAGATCCTACTAACTTTAACAGTATTTGGAATTTATCAAATTTAGAAAGCAGCTTTCCCACATTGAGTGTCGTGCTTCACATGCTCTTTAATTGTGCCAGACTGACTAGGCCCTTCAATATCTGACAGCTGAAAATAAATGTCTAATAAATACTTCTGTGAGCATTTGTTTAGCTGTCACAATAATATTGTTTCCAGGAAAATGAGTTATTTGTTCATGCTAAATCTTGCTTGAAATGTTTGCGCTCTGCTACTCCTACTGCTATAATAGTAAATACCTCCTTCCACTCTGAAAATTTACTAGATTGTCACTGCATCATCAGATGAATTGATGGACCCCGGCACATTTTAAAGGTTGATAAATAGGCGTCTGTATAATAATTTGGGATAGATATATTTATGGAGTACTTTCTCCATGACTCAGCAGGGCAGAGATGAGTGTGAAATGCCATTACCTTTTCCATTTCTTTTTCCAGTTTTCTTCTACTTCGCCATCCCACATGTTTTCCTCTATTTGTACCACACAGGCTTTTCTGCATTTGTTAAACCATCATGCTCTCAATCTAATAGTGTGCAGAAGTATTTGTTTTTATAGCAACAGCTTTTTAAAAAGGCAAGCAAGGCTGTTATTTTATATTTGAGGCATGAGTTACCTCTGCTGTGATCATGAATGTATTGAGCGAATACATCTGTTTTCTTCTACTGTTTGACAAGCAAAATGTTCCTATAAATTATTGGTTAGCTCTTATGACACACCAGTAATAAAATTAACCACAAGGAGAAATCATTGTAAGGAGAAAACATTCCAATCCCTCTGAAGTTACTCTGCTGTCAAAAGCTATCTCAGTTTTGCTTACAAAACCATATTCAAGCCTGAAGGAAGCACGATTCCTCTCATTTCACCTACATGGAGCAGGTAGGATGCATTTCATTTTTTTACTTACTCCCAGGGCTGTTGTGGGTGAATCAGTATAAAGTTTTATCAGTTCTTTTAAGCAACTAATTTTAAACTTGAATGCTCTTTTCTCCTAAACAACTTGCTTCTCTAGAGATGCAAACTGATGGTAGAAGAAATATGCGAGGTTTGCTCATTTAGAACTTGAGAACAAATTCTAGCTTGTTCTTAATTCTTAATATTCAGCTACTTTATGTCATTTAGGCTGATGTGTCAAGATACCTAATCTTTGAATTGGGTCTAATCTGTGCTGCTTCATCCTAAACTTGAGCTGTAGTTGTAGTACTTCAGCCTGTGAGTTGTATCCAGTAGTGGTTCTGTGCTGGTGGAAGAACTTCCTTAAGGCAGGGCCCCTAAAGTTTGCTGATCCCTCCTATCCAAATCAGTGCAGCACCCTGTGCCTCCCTCCAAACGTCTCTGGAGCAACATGGAACATGCCAGAGAGCTGTGAGAGAGGTGAAATGGAGTGCCTCATCCTGTGCTGGTAGAAGTCATTTCTCTTGCACAAAGCCACTATTGGGGGCGATTAGAGCAGGTCCAATAGAGGCATCCAAAGCCCTGCTTGTTTCATTTGTACTATATTAGTTTCAATTATTGCAGCCTAAGGATGTGGTCAAACCTGCTTGAAGAAGTGTAGCTATCTTTGCTGGCTATACTGTGGGCCTCAGAGGGTTAAGCTGGCCAGGGACTGGCTTCCTTTTTGTTTGAATTTATAATTTTATTCTAACAAGACTCCCACTCTGGTCCTGAGGCAGGCTCTGCATGTGGGTGAAATGAAGACTGAAGGGCTTTTCACTGTATTTGTCAGCGGTGACATAGTGTCTGCCCTGTTGGATCTCATGCATTGTTTGGGGTTTCCTCTCCTTTCGTAGGCCCCGGAACCAAGCAAGGCCCTTTCCTCCCAACATTCTACATGCTAGAGGCAGATGATCACAAACGCATCTTTCAGGTAAGAGCTCCCATTTGTCAATATGACTTACTTGCCATAATCCAGGCAATGGGGAAAGTGGCCCAGATGGCAGGAGAAGTTGATTTCAATGGGGTTGGCTTTAAAAATACACAATACTAGGCTCTACCTATGAAGTGGGATCCTAAGGATGTAAATCAGAAGCCTCTGGAGTTCAATGGGCTTTACTTCCCATAAGCATGTAGGAGTGTACCCAGTTTTATTTTTGATGTCTTAAGTCCATGACCCAGAAAAAAACAATTAACTTGTGTAATATTTATTGATGTTAAACCCACATGATATCAGCACAACAATCCAAAGTAGTATGATTGTACATTTTTTTTATAAATACAAATAAAAAGAAGCAAAATGCTACTAGTGAAGCTAAACAAATATAGATTAGCGAGTCACATTTGAGAAAAGTTTGGTAAATGAATGATAGGACAGTTTTATATGACAGATTGTGTATGACAGTACAGATATGTAAGAAATGCTTATAACAAGCTGTAACCACTTGCAGCAGTTTGCATAGAAAAATAACTATTTTCCGTGCTAAAAGTTTATTAGCCGCTAAAAAAAACCTGGTTTGTGTACTTAACATGGGTGCAAAGCAATACATGTATAGCAGTAATGCAAAATATATGGTGTGGTACATAATACAAAACTTCTCTTAAAAAGTACTGCACTTGAATAACTGAGTTGAGATAAGAGTCAACATTTTTATTATAAATAAAGTACTATAAATGTGCTTTGATAAGGAATACAGTGTTTTCCTTTTGTAGCAAAGTACTCTTGTACCATCAAAACCACATCTTTTTTTCCTGCCAGACTCAATTGAACTCTTAAATTGATTTTGAATGTTAAATGGCTTAATGCCTAAGTGAAGTCCAGTTAGATGCAGAACTAGTCTACATTCTGGAAGTTTGACCTTTTTTACTTTCTTCACGAAGTCTCAGTCTTAGGCAGGGCTATTATTCATTGCTGCAGTAAGCAATAACACAAAATTGTAACATCTAGTACACATGCATGCAGTGTTTAAAATATAACACCATTTTCTTTATCATCATTCTGCATTCCCTCCTATTTACTAATCTATTCTCTGTGGTGTGCTTATCATTCAAACTCTTGCAGACTCACTCCTTTCCCCACGTACTCTATACTCATCACTTTTGTCAGGGTGTTCTGGTCAAGCAAATCTCCAGTATGATGATGATGATTTAAAGCATTTGGGTAACCATGGAATTTCAAAGAGATGAAGTGCAATGTTTTCTCAAGACGCTTTCATTCCGAGAAACGTCTGTCCTACTGCCCCCGTCCTGTCCTGTCCCACCTGCAAATTTTAATACTGTAAAATAATCCCATCCCATAATGTCCAGATTTTAAGTTATCTTATGACTTAGTCTGGCAGTACAGTTTGAAGTCAGCCACTTCTTGCCAGAAAACAAAGCTTTCAGGTGTGAAGCTTGCTTGCCTATCCTAAGTTTCTTTAAGCAAGCAGCTTCCTTTCCCTTGAGAATAGAAAACCATTTACAGAGATACTAATTTCATTTAGATGTCTCTTCCATCAGTATATTGCACATTTTTTACTGCTGTTAATCAGAATGTGTTGCTGATACACTTGCTGCTGTGTTGTAGCTTTAAAAAATAACTAGCATTATTCATTATGAGTTATAGCACCTACAACTTGCAAAAGGCACTTGGTGATAAGTTCTGCAGTGTGCTTGCTTCTGAAAAATCTCATTCACTTCAGCATTTGGCATTTGTGAATAGGATTATTTAAAAACAGTGCTACCCCCATAGTAATGAAACAGTTATGGTGAAGGTGATGTTCATGTGTAGGGGCTGTACATTTCCATTGAATAATCACTATTTTAAATTGTAACAACGAGCAAGAAATACATGATTAAGGTGTTCTTTATCTTTTGCACACAATGGTGTTTGCCTTTCACATAAAGTGGCATAAATTATCATTGGTCAAGACAATGGCTTTCAGTGTTTTCACTTTGAAAGGAAATGGTAGGCCTGATAGCCAAGATTTACAGATCATCACTTTCTACCAATCCAGATTGTAGTGTCAGGTGTCCTGGGTTTGCTTCTGGCTGAAACGCAGCTTTGATGTCTAGTCCTTGGTCAGAAAGTGCTGCATATCGACTAGCTGAGGGACGCACCTTCTTTGGTTTGGTGGTCTGGGGCTGTTGCTGCCACTGAGCTGCAGAAAGGGAAGGAGGAAACAGTTTGCTGCTGTAACATAAGCACCACAAATGAAAAATTTAAGAGCTTGTTAGCCCTGGTTAAGAGGGAATTCCTCCAGCAACATATTACAGTGGTACCTCGGTTTACATACGCTTCAGGTTACAGACTCTGCTAACCCAGAAATAGTGCTTCAGGTTAAGAACTTTGCTTCAGGATGAGAACAGAAATCGTGCTCCAGTGGCGCGGCAGCAGCAGGAGGCCCCATTAGCTAAAGTGGTGCTTCAGGTTAAGAACAAACCTCCGGAACAAATTAAGTACGTAACCCGAGGTACCACTGTATAGGAAATCTCCTTGACTCAGTATTTCTCCTTAGTCATAAACTAGTGCTTTGAGAACATTTTAGCCTGGATGGATTAGCCTGTAATCACTCAGTGTAGACCAGCCTTTCTCAACCTGGTGCCTGATGGATAGTTTTAGACTACAACTCCCATCAAACCCAGCCACCATGACCAATGATGATGGGAGCTGTAGTCAAAAACACTAGAGGGCAACTAGGTTGGAGAAGGCTACTGCAGACAATACTGAGCAAGATGGATCACTGGTTTCACCTAGTATAAGGCTGATTCCTATGGCTAGTAGCTCCACCAGCTGAAGCTTATAAACTTTAGAGAAATAATATGTAGAGGAGCATGCTTTCATCCATTTTCTGATAACCACATGGCACACAAGGTACTCATCTCTGGCAACTCATCTTTTCCCCTCTTCCATTCTGTACCACTGGACCTTTTCTCTGATGAATTTCCTTCCTCTGCTTTCTTCCAGTTGCACAGATCTTGGTGAACTTGGCAACAGGATATGGGATTCACTCCAGGCAGTTCAGACACTAGATGCTTTATCAACTGCGTACAGCCAATTCTGATTGCACAGTGAGTGCATTGGTTTGATATGCCACTCATTCACACCTTACTTTGTTCTTCGGTTCACAACATGATTTTTTTTAATAACTTAGCTATGAGATAGTCTACAGATTATCTACAGGTAGTCAGTGAAGCATGTCTGGATGGTTGCCGTATTTTTATAATTTTATAATTACCGTATTTTTCGCCCCATAGGACGCACCGCCCCATAGGACGCACCTAATTTTTGGGGGGGGGGGGGGAATAAAGAAAAAACAATTTTTCCCCTCCCCAGGCACGGGGCAGGCGCGGCGGAAGCCAGAGCTTCCCCCGACCCCAGAACAGCCTGATATCCGCAAGCCTAGGGAGCCGCACTGGTCTCCCCAGGCTTCCGGAGAGGTGCGCGAAGCCCGGGGCGCTCTTCAGCGCACACCAGGCTTCGGAATGCAGGCAGCTCTGCGCTACCCTCCGGAGCCCCACGCGGCTTCGCGCCGGGATCGGGAGGGTGGCGCAGAGCTGCAGGAAGCCCTGGAGCCCAGGCAGCTCCGTGCCACCCTCCACGGCTTCGCGCCGGGATCCGGGGGGTGGCGCGGAGCTGCAAGAAGCCCTGGAGCCCAGGCAGCTCCGCGCCACCCTCTGGAGCCCCGCGCGGCTTCGCGCCGGGATCCGGGGGGTGGCGCGGAGCTGCAAGAAGCCCTGGAGCGCGGGCAGCTCCGCGCCACCCTCCGCAGCCTCCTACGGAGGGCGCCCCGTGCTCCCCGCTGCAGGCTACTGCCCGCAAGCCTTGCGCGCCCGGGGTAGTTCCCCCAGGCGTGCAAGGCTTGCGGACAGCTGCGTGAAGCGCGGGGCGTCCTCCGAAGGGCTCCCCGTGCTCCGCGCTGCAGGCTGCCGCCCGCAAGCCTTGCGCGCCCGGGGTAGTTCCCCGAGGCGCGCAAGGCTTGCGGACAGCTGCGTGAAGCGCGGGGCGTCCTCCGAAGGGCTCCCCGTGCTCCGCGCTGCAGGCTGCCGCCCGCAAGCCTTGCGCGCCCGGGGTGAGTTCCCCCGGGCGTGCAAGACTTGCGGATAGCTTCCTGGAGCCTGGAGAGCGAGAGGTGTCGGTGCGCCTCTCACCTTTCAGCGAAAGCCTGCATTCGCCCCGTAAGACGCACACACATTTCCCCTTCATTTTTGGAGGGGGAAAAGTGCGTCTTATAGGGCGAAAAATACGGTACAAATCCACAGATATGCTGGGGACTGGAAAAACATGCACACCTCTGAACCTAGGGAAAGTGGAAGCAATACAGAGCATTCTTCCAACCCCACCTGCAAATTTTAATATACAGTGGTGCCTCGCAAGACAAAATTAATTCGTTCCGCAAGTCTCTTCGTCTTGCGAGTTTTTCGTCTTGCGATGCACGGTTTCCCATAGGAATGCATTGAAAATCAATTAATGCGTTCCTATGGAAACCGACTTCAGACCAGGTCCGGGGACAGTCTGTCCCCCGACCTCTTCTGAAGGCTGGGGGGGGGGGGACAAGGGCTTTTCTTCCCACCCCCAGCATTTTAAAAAACCCCGGGACAGCGGAGGGCTTCTCCGCTGTCCGGGGCGATCTTAAAATGCTGGCGGGCGGCATTTTAAGATCGCCCCGGGACAGCGGAGGACTTCTCCGCTGTTCGGGGCGATTTAAAAGCCCCTGGGAAGGCAGGCGGGGGGACAAAGACTTTTGCCCCCCGCCAGCCTTCAGAAGAGGTCCTGGACCTCTTCTGAAGGTGGGCGGAGGCGAAAGTCTTTGCTCCCCCCTGCCTGCCTTCCCGGGAGAGCAGAGAAAGGCAGCGCGTTTCTCCGCTGTCCCGGACGGCTTTTGAAGGCAGGCGGGGGGGGGGCAAAGACTTTCGCCCCCCGCCCGCCTTCAGAAGGTGTTCCCGCCCCGCCGCTCGGCTTCGGCACCAACCCCTCTCGCTCTCCAGGCTTCAGGAGAGCCCCAGCGCCAGCACCACAAGGTAGGGGGACAGAGGGAAGTGGAACGCCGCCATCCCGCTGTCTCCCGAAGTGGTTTGGAGACTGACGGCGGGGAGACCCCGCCGCCAGCCCCGCAAGCTCCGGGGACAGTGGGGAGACGCAGCGCGTCTTCCTGCTGTCCCCGGACCTGATCTGAAGGCCGGCAGCGGGGAGAAAAGCGCTTCTCCCCGCTGCCTGCCCCGCAAGCTCCGGGGACAGCTGGGAGACGCAGCGCGTCTTCCTGCTGTCCCCGGACCTGATCTGAAGGCCGGCGGTGGGGAGAAGAGCGCTTCTCCCCGCTGCCTGCCCCGCAAGCTCCTGGGACAGCTGGGAGACGCAGCGCGTCTTCCTGCTGTCCCCGGACCTGATCTCAAGGCGGGCGGAGGGGAGCCTTCCGAAGCCCGGCGGCGGCGGGAGGAGGTGTCCCCGCCCCGCCGCCAGGCTTCGGAGGAGGTCCGAGGACAGTGGGGAAGACGCGCTGCGCTTCCCCGCTGTCCCGGAGATTTCCCTATGGGCTGTCGTCTTGCGAAGCAAGCCCATAGGGAAATTCGTTTTGCGAAGCGCCTCCAAAACGGAAAACCCTTTCGTCTAGCGGGTTTTCCGTCTTGCAAGGCGTTCGTCTTGCGGGGTACCACTGTACGTGTGGAATAGGCTGTTAGGAACATTTGTTTGGTATTTCCCACATGGGCTGCAAAACTAGAGAGCTCTTACATTGTATAGACCTAATTAAAATACAATAATCATGGTTTGTGGATTTCAATAGAGCAAGGATGAGGAACTTGTGGCCCTCCAGATGTTGGACTGCCCAAGCTGGCTGGGGCTGATGGAAGTCCAGCAACATCTGGAGGGCCACAGGTCCCCATCTATGACAGTGTATTGCTGTTCTACAGGGAGCAGCTAAACTTACTATAGACATCCAGCCTTGCTGTGCAGGACACAATCCCAGCCTCATTCTTTGCTGACACAGTGTACCAACCAGCATCTTCTTTTGTAGCTCCCTGAACTAGCAGGCAGATATAGCCATGGTTATCCTGGTGCATGCTGAAAGAGAAGTAAATAAAAATAGTGGCATGGTTACATACATTTATTATTTTAAATGATAGTTTCTTCATTCAGATTTTGAATTGAAGAGGCTGGTTTTCAATTCCTTGAGCGGACCAATGCCAGGGATTAATTTCAGGATAAGCGTAAACCGAACCCATCCACCACTTTTTCAGGGTATACCTAGGCCCACCTATCACTTTTGGCAATGTTGCTCCCTCCCATTGGGAAATGAAAATATATAACCCGGGTGGGACATTTGGCTGGGGAAACTTAGCCAGATGGGCGGGGTACAAGTAATAAAATTATTATTCTTATTATTGGTGGGATGGGGAAACTGCAGCCCTCCAGATGTTGGACTACAAGTCCCATCATCCCTCTCACCATTGGCCATGCTGGCTGGGATTGATGGGAAATGAGTCCAGCAACTTCTGGAGGGCTCAGGTTCCCGGCACTTGATAAAACTAGCATCAGTGCAAGAAACCATTTGTCATCTTTTCCTCCCACTGTACTTTATTTATTATTGTGCTGTACCGCCTCACTGCTTCTACACATCTCCAACTCCTGCCCCACCATGTAAACCTAAAATATTCTGCAAGTCTGTTACATTGGAAGCAGGTTCCAGACATCAAGGTGAGGACTGGAGGTTTGCCACCCACTGTGTTCAATATTTATTACAGGTAGCTTTTAAGAATTCAGAAATAGCAGTTCTTTGTAAACCATTGCCAAGAAAATATATTTGTAATTCATTTATTTTCAGGGTTTTAAAAAATTATATAGCTGTAAGACCCAATGTAGATAACGATATGCTGATTATTCCTTAAGGAAGCATCTGGTAGGTACAGTCCTGCCAACACATGTTATCAATAAGAACAAAAAGAAAGCTTATAATTCAATTTCATCTTGTAAACTGTCAGGAGACCACCAGCCCCTCCCTCCACCCCAACAAACCTAGCACCATTATGGACCATCCACAGATCCAAAACCTACCCGAGAAATAAAAGCAAATGCAACTTCTGACCAAAACAATACATGAAAATTTCAACGTTAAGCAGAGACTCAGAATAAACAAGACTAACCTCACTCTGTCAGTATTGTATGTGAGCGACTCGTTTTCTTTCTTCCAGAAGATCTGAGGGTGCGGCACACCTGAAACCCGGCATTCCAGTCGCACAGGATACCCCTCAGCTACACCTGTGTTTTGTAGCTTCTCTACAAATACAGGTGGCTTGTGTGCTTCCTTAGCTATAAAAAAAGAAATAACTTTTCTCTCTTCCTCTTTTGAACCAATAAAATATCCTATACATATTTCCCTGCGTTTCCTGTTGGTGTTTCTGAGCAGGAGAAGCACATGGCATGTAGTGGCATTGGGAAAGCTTTTTGCATTTGCTGACTGTCCTTTGGCAGCAACTGAATTGCATCTTAGATTGGGGGGCGGGGGATACAATCTGGTCAGACTCAAAGTGACTTCACTAGGAGAGTTGTGCAGATTCTTATTTTCCTCCTCCCAAAATCCTAAGAACACAAACTTGAAGTGCTTAGGTGGTTGGGGATTGTGCTCAGTTTATAACTGTGCTTTTAACACACACACACACACACACACACAGCAGCAGCAACAACAACAACAACAACAACAACAACAACAACAGGCCAGTAGATGTTCTTCATCTCTTTAGAAGATGGAACATAGCTGACTTACTCACTTTAATTTTCCACTTGCAAAGGAGCCTTCTAAGAACTACCCTAGCTGCATGGGAGCTATTTATGCATGAGTGAATCCACAGAGATGGGGTACTTGCTAAATAATCCAAACACGTGAGTGTGGAAGGGGCTGATCTCAATGCTATTTCTAGTAGAGGTATGACATGTACACCCTTGAAGGCAGGGTGCTGATCCCATAGCTTACTTTAAACCAGTGATGGCCTAACTTGGCCCTCCAGCTGTTTTTGGACTACAACTCCCAACATCCCTAGCTAACAGGACCAGTGGTCAGGGATGACGGGAATTATAGTCTCAAAACAGCTGGAGGGCCGAGTTTAGCCATCACTGCTATAAACCCACACGTTATTGGCCATTTGTGGTTGGACCTTTCACATCTTTTGCCTGAAAACTGCTAACAGAGAAGGCCAGGATACCATTCAAAGATCCCCAAAGCCAAACACAATTGTCCCTTCCTACAGTCACTCATTGCTCTGATCTCTGAGTTCAACTGTTGTACAGTGAATTCAAATTACCAATTCAAATTTAGGACACAACCCACTAAGCATTGTTCCTAAACAGTCCATATGCATTTTGATAGCACTGTAGGGAATGCAGAGACTGTTCACCCATCTGTAATCCCCCCCTCTGTTAATTATATACTTGTGAGCCTTTTATTTGTTATAGGAAAGCTGGGGCAGTGTGTTGTAAAAAAGAGGCATCAGCTGAAAGCCCACGTGTCAAACTCAGACTGTCAGGATTTTCAGGTAGGATTCAATCATCCCAGAAAATTCAGGCTGCTTAAATAAAGCTGGTTTGGAGATCTTGGGCAACAAACCCATTTTCCCAAAAGATCAGACTTTTCCTGATAAAGTGACCGCAAAATGCACTGGAAATTGCAGGATAATGATACAACATGGTCCGATCTCCCCAAAGACAGATCAGAGTGAATGCTCATTAAATAGCAGATGTCATCTAACCTCTCCACAAACAAATGCAGCTAAATGCTCATTAAACAATAGTCTAAGAGTGACCAGAGTGGCCTTAAGAAATCCATCCCCTCTCAAAACCACTATTTCATGGCAGCCACATATCCCCCATCTCCCCAAATGTGAGCTTGTTAATTCCCACCCCACCGCTGAGAAAGTCTCTTTGGGAAAAATACTGATTATGCCCAAATCCTTAAAATCCCCAAAAGGAAGATGATTTATTGCCAAAGAGGCCAAATGCATCTTCAAAAAGAACACAGCAGAAAGCAAACTCTGAATTCCTGGGGAGCTCAGGCATGCCAAAATAAATTAAGTCTTGTACAGCTAGGCAGGAGGCAAGGTGTGGAGATGTTACCTGCAACGATCAGTTCCAAGCTGAAAGTGTTCTGACCAGCTCGATTGGTGGCAACACATGTATAGATGCCAGCATCCCTTGCTGTGACAGGCTCTATGATCAGGGAGTGTACACCATTCTCCCGTACAAGCATTTTGTGGGAGCTGTCAGAACGTATAACTCTTCCATTGACTTGCCAGCTGATATCTGGTGTTGGTAAGCCACTGACCTTAAAATGGAACACAGAAGAAACCTCAGCGGGACAATAGCATGGAGAGACAATAGAAAAAATACAAGCATTTGTTTCATGAGTATCCAGTGTGAAGGCCCAGAGCCACTCCCGAGGGGGGGGGGAACCCCTCCTGTTTACATACATTTCCTCTTGTTTTTATTTCTCCCTAACCTTCAAGGCCATAAATGGATCAAAACCCATCACCAGTTTTTTTGGGGGGAGGGTGTGGGAGGATTTCCAAGCACCTCCTGCCTTCAGTGGCAAAGTGTATTTCTAATATACATTCCATAATAGCATTAGGTATCATGACACACAGAATGAAACACTTTCACACGTGATCAGTCAACTCCTTACACTTTTGCCCTTGATTACCAAGAGGAGCAATCCTTTCAACATCCCTTTCTCTCCATAACAGCTGCATGGAGCCAAGTATTGAGAAAAGCAAAGGAAAGGAGGAATGTGTCGGGAAATTTATCACTGAACTTCAAATTCCATTTCAGCTATACATTCATCACTTCTTATACTACATATTCAGAATGCTTTGAACAAACCACAGCTTGTTGAAAGATGTGCATCATTAATAATACTTACTGCTTATAAAATGTTGTTTTAGCAACAATGTCATGAAAAGCTCAGGGAGGCTTCCAAAGCAGAGAAGTAAAATTCTGGATTGCTTAGTTCTATTACGCAAAGCGCCCGAGCACCTTTCAAATGCGATCGTTTTCAAATTGTACCTCTGTACAAGAAAACTTAAGTGGGATAAAACAGGAGTGAGGAATATCTTTTAGCCCAAGGGCCACATTCCCTCATTGGAAATCTGAGGGACTCATGCCAGTGGTGAGAGGAGTGAGGCAGAAGTGGGCAGAGCGATGGATGCAACTTTTACCTTTGCACAGAAAACAACATTACAGCAGCAAGACATAAATCAGACTGCCTAGACACCCATCTTTCTACCTAGGCAAGCAAGAGGCATCTCATTTCAAGGACATATGGAGGAGGGGGTGGAGTAAGGCCAATGAAAGATGTATCTTGGGGAAGAGGCGAAGCCAAGGGAAAGTCCTAATGACTAGATAGAAAGCTTAGAGGGAAGCTGCCCAGAGTGGCTGGGGCAACCCAGTCAGATGGACCGGGTACAAATAAAATAATATATTAGAGGGCCACATTTGGATCCCATGGCTTGAGGCTCCTCATCTCTGGGTTCAAAGGAGGAATGAAAACTGAATGTTACAGACTAATATGCATTATATTTTCCTCTCTGTGCAGATGTATCTCAATTCAGAACTTCAATATTGGTTCAGGTATCGACCAGGAGAATTATGGCCTTCACCTGGGCATGTGAGTGAAGCAATCTAATAGATGCAAAATTATCATATTTCATTTCACAGGTCAAGTAATATAAAGGGTGAAAATCTGGTGGCATCTGTTTGATAGGCTAGCTAGAAATAGGAGCACAAGTGTGGATTACTTTTGGTGTGCTCCTGGAATATTTCTGTCCTTCCTGCTTGCTTTGTTACAACAATGCATGTCTACTCTTCAGCTAGTCTTACTTCCTGGTAAGTGCATAAAAGGTACAGGATTGCAGCCTTGGGCTCTATTTTGGAAACCCATGCATTCAAAGCCACTAGAGGGAGCACATATTTTATCTATAAATCCATTACCAGAGCGGTGCTTACTGTTAACTTTTACAATGTCATTTTTCATGTGATAACATTTCATAAAACATTATGAATCTCTGCCTTAATAAATTTCAGTATCTGCTGGAGAAAGAAATAAAACTGCCTTTAAAAAGCTGAACTGGAACCCAGCCTATGCAGTTACGAAGTGGTCTGATCAGGAATCCAACTACAACACAAGTTTACAGGCGTCAACTCTCCACAAGTGGAATATGCCTATTAGGCTCACCATTTCGACCAACCCCATGTATTTGACAAAAAAGAAGAAGAAGTACATGATGATCGTAAAATCCAGTTGAATATGACCTATAGATGTTAAAAAAAAATTAAAAATGTACCTTGCAGTCCATTCTGCAAAGTTTTCCTTCTTGAACTATCAGATCTCCCGGGGCCTGCAGGAAATGAGGTCGGAAGAAACGCTCCTGGATTGGTTCATTTTCATCTCCACTATCCCTTGATCGAGATCGAGGTCTGCAAAAATATATATAGATAGAACGCATTCATTTTCGTTCCCAGGCTCTGCCCTAACCATTTACATAGCCTTAGGTTAATAGATTTTTCATTATTCCCAAACCCTCAACAATGCACATACTTTTAAAATAAAAGTAAATATGACCAAAATGATGGACTAGATTCCACACATATGTTCCCTCACCTGTGACCATCAACACCCCTCCCCTAAACTTTCATTAATTTCAAAGTAGACTTTGAATTGGACTAAGATGAGAGGAATTTTTCTTAAGTACCCTAAGCAAATTCTTGGCTTTCAGGGGGAAGAGAAGGCTCTCTACCACAATACTGGTCAATAAAATGAGTGAGATGCAAGGGAGCAAAAGGCAACCTCTGCATGCCTACTAGAACATAAATTCAAATTGCTCCCTATTTATGAGTCACATAAGGTTTGCTCTGTTACGCACACATCCAAAACTGAGTGCTGACAGAAGCTCGAAAATATATGAAGTGCCAGATGTTAGCAACACCATCATGTTTCAATTAATTTTGGATATATTACACAGACCCATACAAGAAAATCAATAAGAGACTGTGGAATTGTGCATTTAAATCAATCTCTCACTAGTGGACCAAATAGCTTGAAAACACACACACCACATACCTAAATTGGACATTATGCTGCTAAATTTATCATGTGTAATTTATTTTAGTGAGAGAGATGCAAGGACATGCTTAATCATTTTCTGACAAAGGGTGTAGCTCAAACATTTTCTTATATTTGGCTGAATCACTACTTTTAGTTTTTCTTGATTTTTCCTCTTGCCTTTCTCTTATCATACACTTCTACATTTTTCTTCATCTTTGCAATGTTTGAAAACATGGCTCTTAACTAGTTTCTGCAGAACACACACAGCAGTGGCAAAGAATTTAAAGGAAACCAGATCTCAGTTCCTTACAGCAAACTTCCAGACAACTCCACCATTTTTTTTACTTTGCATTCCCCCAGCAACAGAAAGCTTTTTCTTGTGAACACCAGGACAAGGCTGCTAATTGCTGCTTAAAGTTGTCCTGATGTAGCAACTGAGTTCCACCAGGGTTTTCCTGGGTCCACATGCATATTGTATAGGGATTGTGCATCTTTGCTTCTAATTTTGTATGTTTATCATAGCAAACACCAGTGAAACCCAGGGATTGCATAAAGCCTGGAGCAACCTCTAACATACATTGCTTTGGCTTAGTGTGATGTGTAGACCAGGCCAATGCCATGCTAAGCAATTACACAAACTGGCAGAGAGGAAATCGCAGTTGCTCTGCTCCCCTGATTGTTCTGTTGCTGTGCTGCACTGCGCCAAGCCATTGTTTAGCTTAGCATGTCATCCAGACCTAGGCATGTGGTTTCGTGCTTCCGGGTAAACAAAGAGCTGTAAACCATGAGACAAAGTTTTGTTACAGCTAGTGTTCAGTCTTGAGAGAGAGCCAAACTAGGAACTCTGTTTTGGATGACATGCTAAGCCGAACTTGGACTTAGTGCAGTGCAGCAGCAAAATAAATGGGGAAGAGTCAAGCGGCTGGGATCTCCTACCCAGAAGCCTGTGTTTTTGGGGCTTGACGACATTATGTGGGAATCAGGTCTCTGCAAAATGGACCCAATAGTGGTTGGTTTTTTTAAATGTATTGATAAGGAATTTAACCTTCAGCCATTAAATGGCTTTGGACCTGAGTATTTTAAGCAGTGCTTTCTCTTGCACACAAATCTGCCAGGAAACTAAGGTATACTTTCTGAGGTACAGCAGTTGACTACAGAGAAAAGGCCTTTTTGGTAGTGGCACCCAAACTACGGAACCCTAGCCCGAGACATGCACCTAGGGTGTTCCGCAAATTTCACTTTCAGTCTCCATTTCATATATTTAACATTTTAACTATTTTACCAAACAGTTCAGTGGCAGGATTAGGATTAGGTTGAACATTTTAGGCATCTAATACAGAATTTCCTATGACGAACTGTTAACTGTGTCAAGAATGTTGGGAATCAAGGCAAGCATTGCCAGAAATAAACATGGAAGTATTTATTTCTGTATTGGAACCCCAAAGGACTCATGTTAGAACTCTTGGGAAAGATGTGAATATGCCTTTGGTACCTTCTGGCATGCGGCTGACTAGGAGGTGTCCGGGGACTACGTCCTCTCTGGTTGACAGCTTGGACCATCAGCCTTCCTGTACAGCTTACCCTGCCCTATCAAACAATAGAAGAAAAATACAGATGTTATAAACAACAAGAACAACAATTATGCTGTCAATATTAATTAACACGGAAGACTACACCAAGTGTTATGCAGTTGTACCAAATGCTTCCACTGGAGAGAATCTTGTACTTCCCACAGCTGGTGTGTGCATGAAAGAGAGCAGAGAGCTAGATGCCACGAAGGACATTATAGAAGAGCAGAGGATGCCACGGGTTAATCTACAGAAGGGCAAGAGAACCCAAGGACTCTATAGAATAAAGGCACAGAGAATGTGCAGCAATGTCTACAGCAATCACCAATGGCAGCTCCAAGCTTGTCCGGCTTTGTCCAAGCTTTGTCTGGCTGTTGGGCAGGATTGCCCCAGGCGGATCCTTCCTCTTCACCATCACAGCTGCTATTTACTTACTTGTCTTTTCCGTCTCGGCCCAATCTACATTGTCACCCGGCTGTTATTATTCTGTTAGTAAATTACTACGGCTATTGCACTGAAAAATTTGTGTTTGCGTATGGGACGTTGTTACATTCTGGGGAAAACCAGGCATGATGAGTTAATAGGTAACTTATAACAAAGTAACACATTAAGCCACACACCCCTGGGATTTCAAAGTCACACCAAAAGCATACAAAACCAGCTGTACAAACACAGAAAGAGCCTGTAGCCAGTCAGCTATTGTTTGCTTGTACAAATATCTCTCTCCCCCCACCCCAAAATAAAAAATCTGAGAGGTAGAACCAGAAAGCTGAATGGAAAGAGCAATAAATATTTCTGGCATGTATTCTTATGTGCTTGGACAACAAGGAATTTGTTTTCCAAAGTATGAGGAAGGCTGTGACAATTACACCATTGCTACTTCCTCCTCCTCCTCCTCTTCTTCTCCTGATACTTAACATTTTAAGAGCACCTTTGAGTGTTAAAAGGACTTCATATACAGTGGTACCTCAGGTTAAGTACTTAATTCGTTCCGGAGGTCCGTTCTTAACCTGAAGCACCACTTTAGGTAATGGGGCCTCCTGCTGCTGCCACGCCGCCAGAGCACGATTTCTGTTCATATCCTGAAGCAAAGTTCTTAACCTGAAGCACTATTTCTGGGTTAGCGGAGTCTGTAACCTGAAGCGTATGTAACCTGAAGCGTATGTAACCTGAGGTATCACTGTACATTAGTTTTATTTATTTTGTACATTTACATTTTATTTATTTTGTACATGACCTGCGTCTTTCTTCCATCATGGAACTCGTGCTGCCGCATCCAGGGCATTCTCCCCTTTAGGCACCGACCAGAATATCTGCTCACCCTCTCCAGGGGTGATATGGCACTTGCAGCCTCGTGATTGACCTATCACCACCTGCCATACCGCTGTGGATCTTGCTTCTGACAAATTCCCCTCTCCCGCCAGCTGCTGGAATTCAAAATCCCTGCTTGAGTGGGAGCCTCTGCTCCTCCCTCCAAGGTGGTGTCCTGTTAAAGGAATCCCAGGGAAGGTGCTTTGGGGCAACAGCATTCGCCCACGCAGCAAGACTGGGGTGTGTGTGTTTGCACCCACTTTATGTATGTTACGGATCAATCCCAGATACGGCCTTGACCCCTGGTATCCCTCCAGCAGGTGCACTGGAAGTGATGGTGGCTAGCCCAATGCCATGCCAAACTCACTGACATCTGTAATCCCCATATTTCTAGGTGAGGAGGCAACTCAGTTACTGTAAGCCACCCAGAGAACTTTTAGGTTATGAGACAGTATACATATGTCTTAAGTTGGTTTTTTTAAAATCCCATTGAAATTCAAAGGAGGAAAAACATTTAAAAGAAGGGTACTAAATAAATATAAATACAGCTCCCCAAGTTCGTAGTAAGAGAAAGGATATCTGAATAAAGGGATTTCCAAATTTGTAGCACAGTCTCTTAGCCCTTATCAGTGTGTTCTCTTCCCTAAAAGGACATAAATTGTAAAGTTAAACCAGCAAAGGGTTGTTCTTTTTTTAAAAAAAGGCTTCACTGTCTTCTTATAAGTATTTGAAATGTGTAATTAGTCTTTGGTGTGGATGACAGAGAGTGTCAGCCACATGTAGTTAAAAAAATTAAGAGTGGGCCCAGTTTGCAAACTGGAGTTAAGAGGTGAATCCTAGGTCTGGAGAAGCTGAAAAACTAACAAGACAAGGGTTGGGAACTTGTGACCCTCAGTATGTTGCTGCACCACAAAGCTCGTTCAAAGAAGAAAGTTTGGTCTTCGTAATCATGATATCACTGCACTTGTGTTTTCCCTGGAGCTGCATTGGACTAACAATTCTACAACAACTTTTTAAAAGCCGTAATACATTTTGCAAATGCAGGCTTCAAGCCAGCACACAATTATGTGTACTTGAATCTGGCTAAAATCCAGTGGGACTTAAGCACACATAATTATCTTCTGGATTGTATTTAGGATTATCAGGTCCTTGCCTGCAGTTGATGTCTGTCTAAAAACTCTGCAACAGAGAGAGCATTATTCTCTGCTACCCACTCAAGTCCACCATTTTCTCCTGTAAGTTGTGAGGCAAAAGTAGAAGCCTGTTCTGTGAAATGGGTGACCATAAGAGAGAGTACTTTCTCTGTGGTGCCTGCATATCTTTGAAATTCCTTCCCAGTAGACCTGCAGTGGGCAGTTGACACTTCAGGCTTTTGTTGTTGTTGTTGTTTAGTCGTTTAGTCGTGTCCGACTCTTCGTGACCCCATGGACCAGAGCACGCCAGGCACTTCTGTCTTCCATTGCCTCCCGCAGTTTGGTTAAACTCATGCTGGTAGCTTCGCGAACACTGTCAAACCATCTCATCCTCTGTCGTCCCCTTCTCCTTGTGCCCTCCATCTTTCCTAACATCAGGGTCTTTTCCAGAGAGTCTTCTCTTCTCATGAGGTGGCCAAAGTATTGGAGTCTCAGCTTCAGGATCTGTCCTTCCAGTGAGCACTCAGGGCTGATTTCCTTCAGAATGGTTTTTAGAAAGGCCTTAAAGACCTTTCTGTTTTAATGTCCTTCCCCAAGTAACACTACACCAGATAATAATACTAATACTAATATTTTTTTTATATCCCACCCATCTGAGTGGGTTGTCTCAGCCACTCTGGGCGGCTTCCAACTTAAAAAATACTACACTGAACAGTATTTCTTAACAGTGCAACTTTGGTAGTTGGCATTAAAATCACATAACCCCTAGTGCAGGGTTTCCCAAACTTGGGTCTCCAGCTGTTTTTGGACTGCAACTCCCATCATCCCTATCCAGCAGGACCAGTGGTCAGGGATGATGAGACTTGTAGTCCAAAAACAGCTGTTACCCAGGGGATTTTACATGCACACTAGCCACTTAAAAAGCAACTTGTGTTTCCTCTTCCTTACCGGCAGCATCACTTCCAGTTTCACCTCAGTGACTTCCTTCGTTGCCTTTTAAACAAGGCCTACTCAAATAAGCGTTTTTTGATACTAAAGGCTCATTTCAACCCACAGACAGCACTCTACACAACTTGTAAAACAACTTTCGGCACAATAGCTTCTTCATGCTCGAGACTGCATTCGTATGAGTAACAAAAGGCAACAAGCATGAACAGAATTTAAGCAAGCTCAAATTATGTCCATTCGAATCTTGTTCATGTTGGCGACTTAGCAAGCCCACAAACAGTTAAGTCAGTGGACTACTGGAACCCAAGCAATGATCAGTGAGAGCAAACTAAAAGTTGAAGCCCATGTTCTCATTATCCTGGACAATCTAAATAACCAAATTACTGCCCGTGGCCTGGAAATGAGTTCTTAAGTGAAGTTTTTACAGTCCACAGAAACATCTTTATATCTCTCCTTCGGTCATCTCTATAAATTAGTCTTAACTATCAAGAGACGAGTACACTTGCTTCTTTTAAATTTACTATCTTCACCCAGGGTGCAATCCACACTCAAACCCCGTAAGATCGCAAAGCATCCCTTGTCCTGATAAAATGCAACTGCTGCTCAGGGAGCACACTGTCTCACTTAATTCTTCATAGGGTGTTTCCATGCTACATCATGTTGTTGCAGAAGGAGCTAAAGGAAGAGAAATTAAAATGTGGGCTGTTTTTAAGTCACGTGTAGTGTGGTGCCTTCTGACAGATGATGGACTACAACTGCCATCATACCTGGCCACTGGCTATGCTGCCTGGGGTCATGGGAGTGGAAATCCATCATCATCATTTGAAGGGGGCAAGATTGGGGAAGGCTAGGTTGCACTATTCAAAGATACCTTTTCACAACTACTTTTGAAAAGATTAAGCTGGTCAGCTCATTACCGACCTACTTAAATCTTCACTCAAACACCCTCTTATATGGATGCATTAAGCGCATCTGTGCTAGCTTTGAGGCCTACAGGCATACTTCCATTATTGTTTAGGATTACAAAGCATGGTGTATTTCCATTGGGTGATGACGCAACGCAGTTGGAATCTACATCTTCTGGTGTGAAAAGCTCATGCGCCGATCCACTGCTGCCCTTAGTCTCTAATGCACTGTTAAAAGCATACTGGAACTATGCTAAGGCCAGGAGACATAATTGTGTTTATTTGGAAATTATACCGTGACGAGAGAATATAAAATGACTAGATGAACCAAGCAAATGCTTGTCTTCATTGCATAATAAATAAACTTCCAGATTCACATCCAGAGAGTTCGCTGATCATTTTCCAAAATAAATACATAAATCAAGCACCCCTTTGTCCTTCAGCCAAAGAGGAATATAAGCAGAACATTTTTAATTTAACTTTTTTTAAAGGAAAGCACTGCTTCAGTTGTTGCTTATGGTAATGACTAGTACTTAAATAATCAAAAGATGCCTGGTGACCTTCACAGAATAATGCTACCCCCATATATCTTGAGCACCCCAGAGATTGTTCTGAACGCTCAGATAATAACAGGTAAGAATTCAGCACAGTTGACAGAGTGGCCATGATCCACAAAAGCAGGCCCATCCACAAGCACAAAATGATGCATCTCAAAACATGCACCGCCACTGTATCCCTAACCCATTTTATCAACAACTCTGCAGATCTTGAGAAGTAATTTCACACGCAAAGGAGGATGACTGCTGTTTAGGAAAGGGGGGAGGGGAGGAGAAGACAAGCACACTTGGGCACACATAATAGAGCCATGCATACCTTGAATGCTCACGGGACTGTAAGCCAAGATCTCTGGATAGATTATTAGGGCAAATAAAATTTTTTAAAAATTCTTGCTTTACAGGCCAAAGGAGCTGGCGTTTGCCCGCAGACAGTTTTTTCCGGGTCATGTGGCCAGCATGACTAAGCTGCTTCTGGCGAAACCAGAGCAGTGCACAGAAACACTGTTTACCTTCCCGCTGGAGCGGTACCTATTTATCTACTTGCACTTTGACATGCTTTTGAACTGCTAGGTTGGCAGGAACTGGGACTGAGCAACGGGAGCTCACCCCGTTGCAGGGATTCGAACCGCTGACCTTCCGATCGGCGAGCCCTAGGCTCTGTGGTTTAGACCACAGCACTACTCGCGTCCCAATGCCTCCTGATTAGGTGGAGGCAAAGCTACAGTAGTGCAGATGCAAAAACTGCTATGTTTGAATGTTCCTCCAAGTCCCTATGCAGAGATGTGGCAAAACCACCCACTCACAGCAGAGGCAGATGGGAAGCAGGCAAGGTCACAACACTGGATTGGAGAGAGATGCAGCAGTCTGCTTCATTTGTGGACAGATATTTGGATCTTACAGGGGTTTTTATTTTATCCATGGGCCTTTGGGGATATATCACAAAACTATGGTTTGGTGGTGTTATATGAGAGAGCCTTAGGCTCACAAGCTATCCTGTCCTCTCAAATCTTCACTTCTGCTTTTAAACTAAATGATGCTTCTTGTTATGTCAGAACTTATATAAACTCTAGTTAGTTTAAACTTTGGCTAGTAAACGAGTCAGAATCATGAACCATGGTTTCATCCTGAATTGATTAAATTAATCAGAGCTTAACCTAATCAAATTTTCCCCAAGTTAAGACATAACCAAGAACACTTCTTAGTTTAAAAGTGGAAGCTTCCAATATCCTCCTCGTGGCTGCACCAGAGAAAGAGAGGGGGATGCAATGCTACAACATAGCTTAGTCTTATGTCTGAACTGGCACAATTTCTATCAGCAATGCAGTGTGCCCTAACAGAGCTTGGAAATTACTACTGTAGTGTCTACATGCATAATAGGAAATGTTATATATGTTCACAGCAGTGATTTTATGTAGACTCAACATTTATGTTTCATGGTTTTTTAATATTTGTGATACCAAACCAAGTCCTATGTAATTTACACAAATGAGGGGGTGGGGACAGTGGTGGCTCTCAAGCCTTTCAGCAATGGAACCATTATGGTTAAGTAGCCTAGCAACATTCATAACAGGCTACAACACTCTCAAAGAGGATAAGCTGTGCTTTAGTGATAGAGCTCATTATTTCTAAATGTAATCCTACTTGCAATTTGGGTTTGGAAAGATCTTTGGTGCTACACCAAATATATTTTATTCTTTTGACTCTTAAGATTGCAATCTAGAAGAGGGAGGGAACAAAGTAGGTGTCTGGAAAAGGATGTGCCAGTAAGCACACTTCAGCTGCCATTCCTTGCCTGAGAACAACCCACACTCAGTTGGATGGCCTTACAAATAGTAATTATATACAGGGCCAGGCTCTTGTTGCTTTAAACCAGGGATGATGTCAGGGACCGTGCTGAGGAAGAATGGTGGGAGCCACCCCCTCCTCCAGATCCCGATTCTTCCCTGGAGCAGGAGGACAGTGTAGATTTGGAACAGTGGTTTGCAGAGGGGCATAGTTCAGAAGGCAGAAGCTGGGAAATACTGGATGGGGAACAGCTAGCAAAAGAAACACTAGAAAAGAAAGAGTTAACAGATTCATAGTTTCTGGATAGTAGCCACCCCTCTTCCCAAAAGTCCCAGAGAACTCAGAAAGTGGCAGAACAGAAAACATAGTGGCTCCAAGCCCAGATCACAAGACATAGGAGTAACGTAGCTTAATAGGGATGGAGAGGGGAGTGCATTTAATTGGGAGCGCCGCCATTTCTAGGAGAGGTGTTCTTTGTTCTCTCACTGTGATTATTAAAGTTTCTAACTGGTAAGAAGACTCCTTTTCCTTTGTTCTGCTTATCTACTGCCAAGGGGGCGGGGAGGAAGAACATCTGAAGCCTGACAGATGAGGACCTTGTGACCCTGTAGGTCTTTCTAGAATCCCAACTCCCATCAACCCCAGCCAGCATGGCCAACAATCAGGGGTAATAGGAACTGTAGTTCAACAATACCCGAGAGAGCCCCATGTTTCCCACCCCTGCTTTAAAACACTCAAGGTGGTAATAAATGTACCATAAAAACCTCCTCTACCTCAGGGATGGTCAATGCAGTGCCCCTCTAGACATTGCAGGATCACAATTCCTATTATTAGTATGCTTTATTTATTAATCACCTTCTGAACCACTATTTGCACACAAAATCATTAGAAGCAGCTAAAAACAAAAGAACAACAAATGCATTTAAAACAAAGCAGCAACAGTAACACGTGGGCCTGCCTCACTACTAGTCATGCTGGCTGGGGCTGGTGGGAGCAGGAGTACAACAACACATGGAGGTCACTGCATTGGCTACCCCTGCTCTCTAGCCTACTGGAGATGCAAGTAACACCACTTCTTTGGTCTCACGTTGTCATGAAACAACCTCCCAGTGAGACTACTGTGCCAACAGTTAAGGGCCTACTTTCCTTCTGGCGGTCACATTAGTTGACAGGCAGGTTTTCGACCTTGCTTCTGAAATCTTTTACCTAAACAGAGTGGCATTTGTTGACCCAAAGTTCCCAAGGGGCAACACGGGTTAAGAAGTGTATTATTTCCCTTGGCAATCACACAAGGCACTTGTGTTCTAACTTTTACTAAAAGAGCACGGCTTATCCTGCTGCCCTCTGTTAAGCTGACCCCTTCTCTTTCTGCAACAGGCAGTAAAGCTTACCCATTGTCTTTGTTATTTTGCCACTCTACACCACTGGCTAGCCTCATGGGGTATATGGAAACACCCAAGAGGACATCAGGACAAGTTTTATTATGGTGTTGCCACTATTGGCAGGTGCCCCAGTTTTCTCGTAACATATAATTACCTCCGTAGCTCCTTTGTTGCCCTGGACTGTTATATGAGAATGCATATCTTGTCATTTGGGTACTCATGGGCTAACTTGTGAAGCTCCACACTGCCCCTGGGGCTCAACTGGGAAGAGGGAATTTCATTACAGAAAAGGAGTTTGGCATATCTCTCGGCTGAGGGACTCCACGACTTCCTATAGCCAGTTGTGTGGAGCCTGTGATTGGCAAGGGGAATCCATCTATGCAGGTAGCCAGGCTAGAAACATTTAGATTAAAGTCAATCTCATTGTGATAACAAAAAGCTTTACAAGCCAAGGGAAGAAAGGTGACAAGAAGGACAAAGAAGAAAGGACTGCTACTCAAGAGTAGGCTTCATCAGTGAGTCTGGTGAGCTGAGGGACTGATTAAGTTCAAGGGAAGTGGATGGCATTTTAATCTACTTTATTTTGCTCAAAAGGGAATATACTGGTTTTCGGTAACTTTTGCACTGTATAGTTTTTCTTAAAACTCCATACTTTTTCCATCTTAGTAAACTCTTAGTAAATTATTTAATTGTTTCATAAACCTGTATGGTCTCTGGTTTTAACAACCACATGTTCAGAAGCCAATAACCTGTACTACCATTAAGAGGTTTCAGGGGGAATTTGTAATTCAACTTTGTAGAACTAGTCAAGGTGGGCTGAACTGGGGGAAACACCTGTGTCAGCCAGAAACCCCCTTCCCTCAGGTGACATGGAGCCCTGGCAGGTGGCCATCACAAAGTATCAGGGGTAAAGTATGCATGACTGTTCAGACCTTAATCATCCTCAACATGGGGTGCATTAACGTTGCACAAGAACACCACCTAGATGGCAGTTGCTCAGAATCAGGTCACGACAGAAAAACTTCCTTCTTTTTAATAATCCCCTGGAGGAAACGTGTTCGCAACTTGGCAACAGCTACTGGTCCCGCCCTATTGTTGTCAGATGAACATGGATGCTTTAAGTATCATCTGATCCCAAATGACATGACCCATCAATTAAGGTAACTGAGAGCCAGGTTGTGAATGCTTTCGAGATCTGTGCCCAGGAGTATGCTTACTCCTAAGTCAAGACTTGGTTTACCTGAGGGTTGGCAGCCATGATAGTGTAATTCCCATCATCATCCAGGGCGGAAGCGGCAGTGTGGAGAGAGCAGGTCCCATCAGGTTCTCTTTGCATCCTGTAGTGCTCGCTCCTTTTAGATATTTGCTTCCCATCTTTGAACCAATAGATCTGTGTCAGAAAACAAAACGTAAGAGATGAAGGAGGCAGATACAGGAATCAGAACTAGCCTCACCGGCTCAAAAGGCACAATAAGAATATGGAACAAATCCCTGCCTTTCCTTCTCTTTTTGTTTCTTGCTCTCCATATGTCTAACAGTGGCTGGTGCACCAATCTGCGGCATCTGGAGATTTGCACTGTTGTGTGTGAGGAGGCTAGTGGGCCTCTCTTGTGGTTGCAAGAAGTTGAGGGCTGCCACCAATGCCAAAACTGGGCAAAGAGGGTGGGCAGGTGCAGGCACAAACTAACAGCCTGCTCCTATTCCCTTACCTTGGATACAGCTACAAGTCTGAACTTGGTCAGACACCCATGCTTGCCTTACCTTTCTCAGGTGACTGAAGTGAGGGACAAGAATCAGCAGTGCCAAAACTGGGCTTAAAAAGCACTGCACTGATGTCATCTCAGGCAACTTTGTTCAAGTCACTTTAACCTCATCCTTCCTTTTTTAAAAAGGGGCAGGTTGTAAACAGTGACTTTCCTCCACACCGGAATTCCTGCCATATCTGCTTATGTGGCGTGTCACTCCATCTATAAAATGAAATGCCTGAGGTTTGTTGGTTTACATTTTTATCTAGGCATCCCTATCTATCAGACATTATGAGTGGTTTAAGCTTCTTGAATTCAACACATGGAAAAATGCAAAGCCTTGTACATTTGACCCATGTTTTTACACTGAATACAGGATGGCGGTGGGTGAGGGAGACAAATCTTGGTGACAGGCCCTCCTATATTGCATTCAACACACTGTTGGAATGAACAACACACATATAATCTCCCCTGTGCAATCAGAGATCCTGATTATAGCAGGTTCCTGGCTGTGTGCACATTTTGTGTGTGTGCTGGGTCAGTTCTGACAATCAACAAACGTATGTGGGTTGGAGCAGGACATACTGCCATGACCCTCTCCTCCCAAATGAGTGTACAACACAAACACACACAGGTCACACTAACAGGACTCTTCTAATGCTGTGATAACCAGAAGGCAAATGAGAGCTACTTTCCTACAGATATTTTTTTGCAGCTCGCAAACTGTTCAGCTGGGCAGGCCAAGCTTCTGTCCAGCACAGCAAAACTAAAAGTTTGCCCAAAAAAGGGTGATACACATTTAGACTTGATCTTCATCAGTGAACATTCCTTCCTGCCCTTCCCTCTAATGGTTTCCTCACTAGATATTGCCACCCAGGATTTGTTTGCACTGAGACTAACATCCGTGCATTAGTTTATCAGTGCAGAATACATGTGCTGCTTATAATTACTTTGAAATGTTATCAGTAAGACAGAAATGGTCGCTTTCATTTACCAAGGGTGGAAAAGGGCCCCCAAACAATCTCCCCCTCCCAACTCTTAGCCGCTGTATACAGAGTTACATTTGTTTGACTTCAGGACCAATCCCAAGCCTTGTATAAATACTCATGTAGGGATAGAACTGATTTCTTCAAGAACTCCACATCGAAGGACATGATGTTACACTTAGGCTGCAGGCAGATACAGCAGCAGTACACATGTTAATCATCGGTAGTGGGAGGTGCAGCAGGATTTCCCACAGCATCAAATATATGTGGCCCCCAGTTGTACAAGCAGACCTGACAAACTAAGCCATCCCTCTTAGCATTAGTTACCTCTTTGAATGAGTAAGCTTACAAGGGCGCCGGCAAACTTGACTACCCATTTCCAATATTCATGAATGAAGAAGAGATTTGTGCAAGGAACTCCTAGGAAGATCTTTAATCTCAGGGCAACTTGCCTGAAAGCTGCTGGTTAAAAGTTTTTTTTTTTTTTTTGAGGAAGCATGGCAAGGAGGTGGATTAAGAGAGCATCTTCACTCTCAAGACACCTGGAGACCTCAATCACTTGGAAGGAACATTTGCTATATTATTACATTCCCAAAAGCACAAAAAGGAGAGATGACCCAAAGCTATTACTGTATAGATTGCAACAGCCAATTCTGTCAAGATCATAACCTTCCCTGATGCTTGATCATTATGCAAAAAAAATTAAGGGAATGTCTATCACTGTCCATCCAGCTCCTGGGAGTTCATACTTCCATGTAAGGTTCTCTGGCACTGAGAAGTACCGTGCGTCAATTTCACTCAGCAGTCAGCTGTATCTCTTCCTACTGCATGTGTGTGCAGGACTGCAAAATGCCTATGCTGCCAACAAGGGCTTGTTAATGTGTTCTCCTACACTGACATCACTTTTCTGTTTCACATAAAAAGGCATGTTATCATTTATAAACCTATAGGACTTAGCAAAAGCAAAGCTTCAAAAATAAGTTTGAACTTGTACACTTCAGATTTCGTAATGTTACCTGACATCTGTTGATCTTGTAAGAGCCAGTAATTGTTTTATAACATAACACACTTCTTTCATTACAGAATCAGAAGGCTTGCCAGGAAGTAGCGATACAGTAAATACCTGGTGTCCTAGATTAACACAACTATAAAGTAGCAAAATATGGCTTTTTTCCTTATTATTTTTTTTTTTAAATCCTGCTATGCAACAATTAATGCAGGATATCAATTCTGCCCCAAAGCCATAGTCTTTCCCCCCCATGAAATTTACCATTATCATATATACTGGTATGTTGCCTTTGTCTATTTTTACAGTGAATTTTAAATTTCAGAACCACAAATCAAATTTTGAAATGCAAGATTTTCAAGATCTCAATTTTCAGTTTTTGAGAATGTGAACAATAAAACTGTTGATAGAAAGAGTTACAACTGCTCCAAAAGGTTTTGTAGCTCACTATAAAATTCTGACTGCTCAAAAATAAAAAAACTGGGCATACTTTCAAAATTGTGCAGAATTATATCTTTTTTATAACTAAAAATATAATAATGATTAAAAGTTTTTGCCTCCTGTAACAATCACCTCTAGTGGCTGGATAATAAATGTAATAGTTATAATAGTAGTAGAAATGTATATTAGGTCAAAAAGAACTCCCACAATTTCAGAAGAGTTCTTTTCACAACTGGTTTTTAAGTTCCTGAAAAGGGAGTTGGCCATAAACCATTGCAGGCCCCTTCAGTACCCAACATGTATTATTTGGAAAACATAAGATCATTTCCTGAAATGACTTCCTGAATGCATGCTTGTGGAAGAAATCTTACATCAGAACTGGTTATTCACATGTTATCCAGAACTGAATCTTAGAGCAAGACCTGACAAGAACTACGTACGGATCTTGTTCATTGATCAACTGTGCTAAAATATTATGTTGCAGAGTAACCTCAGACAAAGGGTACAGGCTAAGCAGTTACAGGGAATCGGGAAGATAAAATAAGCCTGGTGATGTCATTAAGTCAGTTTAATTATACAAGCTGATATCTTCATCAGATATATAATACTGCAAAGCCTCTGATCTGACAACAACCCCCCAGTGGTGATCCAATTTGTGACTTCTACTTCTTGCCCTTTTAGAGAGGCTTTTTATGGGTTTGGCTTTGCCAGCCAAGAGTACATCAAGACTTTGTGCAAAAGATTCCCTATCTCCATGGCAAACCATTCTCAACAAATATGCGAAGAGTAGAAAGAAAGCATTCCTCTGATACAAACGATTCTTGGCTCTGTCATTTGGAATGACTCAGGGTGAATAATTGGCCCCAGTTTCAGAACATATATTGTCATGGGAAGAGAGACGAGACTTCCGAAAACCATGGTAGTGGTTCTGGGGAGTTCTTGGCCACTATGTTTCTGCCAGGGTTCGTAATTCTAGGCATAGGTGACCACTGCTATTGACACCAAGTGGATGACAACAAGAGCCCGCAGGAAAGAAAACTCCAAATTCATAGGCCTAATTAGGTACTCAGCAAGCACATCTCATTCCACATGATCGAAGAATGCTATGATGCCTTGTATGGGTTTTTCGCTCCACAAAGTTCCACATGATAGGATCCCCCAACAGCCTTGTTTACCACAAGGATGCACTTCTTGAACTATCGGATGGTAAGCGGTCACACCTTCCAGTTCCACTGAGTTGTGAGAAGAGCCTTGAAAGGCACATACAACCTGAGCTCTGGTGTTACATGGCCACTGTACTGGGAGCTGAAAGCTGCCACAGGGTGAAATTTGGCGACCATAGGCTCCATTGGTGTGAACTGCTGAGCACATTTAACCAAAAGAGAAATTGTACAGAGCATGGTGCTGGTAATGCCAAGGTTGCAGGTTCAATTTCTGTAAGGGACAGGTGCATATTCCTGTCAGTTTGCATTTCTTAGTACAGAAAGTATTGTTCTGATCTTTCCTATTCTACTTAATTCAAGAGGGTTCTGGAAGCTTCTCTGTGTGAAAGAAACAAGCAGAGGGTTCGTGGTGTTTGCATTATTCCTTCAGAGAAATTGAGTACAGCTGGCTTAAACTGGTTCTCTTATCTGTTTTTGTCAAGGTAATGCTAACTATAAATGTAAAGCAAGTAGGAGTTTCACTTTCTCTTTTTCTACCTCTCTTCCTTCTGTTGTGGTGTTTTGTACATGGTATGCTTAGTGTTAAGGTTTTAGACTTAGAAGTTTAAGTTAAGTCTGCTGCCACTGGATTTCTTATGGACAGTGCCAATCCTGAATGTATTGGACTTGTGACCATTATGTTCATTTGCCTTCAGTAGCAGTAAAGCTCTTCTGGATGAAATATTATTTGCCTCTGGTCTTTTTTGGGAATCCTGCAACGTGTTTAAGTTTTTACTCTGCTAACCATACAATGGAGTTCTGCTCTGGATCAATATTAAGTAGAATTACATGACAATTCCTTGCACTGCAGGGGGTTGGACTAGATCATCAGGGTCCCATCAAACTCTATGATTCTATGTTTAAACCGAAAGCCCACTGACACTTTGTGTGTACCTCCAATTAAGTTTCTTTTCTCTTACCTTTGGGTTTGGGTTTCCAGCCACTCTGCAGGTAAAGGTGACTGGCATTCCTTCAAATATTTTGTAATGCTTCAGCTTCATCTCAAAATATGGTGCCACACTGTTCTCCGGGTCTTCTTCTCCATGTTCGACCTCATCATCAGACTCTTCTACAGGAGATCTCTCCAGCCGAAACTCAATCTCACTGATCAGCCTCTGCTCAAAACTGGAGACTTTGTATTCCTACCAAACAAGAAAAGCTCAGCTAAGTTTCCAGTTAGTTAACTTCATTTTCCATATATATATATATATATATATATATATATATATATATATATATATATTACAAAATCCATTAGGATTGCACTTAAAGAAGAAAACTGTATTCTTGAATGTAAAACATAAGAATCTCTGGGTGGGATTCATCTAACTAGCCTTGTCAGCGGAAGCCCAGCACAAGGACTTCCATTTGTGCAATGGGGCATCTTCTCCCACCACATCTCCAAAAATTTCAGGGGGGGCAAACTGGAATGCTTGTGCAGATAGAACAGCAGTATGGTAAATCCGGTATTACCATCTTCCTGCACTGGGAAAGGAATTGCATATGGTAACAGTGAATTTATGGCATAGCTGGAGATTGGGAAATTGTGCAGTGCACTTTTAAGGACCTACTGCGTGGTCACATTCCATGTCCTCCCATTATTTATTGTTTTCTCAATAAAAGCCACCTGAAGTGCCAAATTCAGAAAGGGAGGGAGAGGTTGTATGCAACAGAAATGTTAGAATACTTTGAAATTCAGCTGGATACCTTCTTACATGTGCCAACAAGGAATTCATTTAGACAACAGGTAGAATTCAACACTACGTTCTTCCATTCAGATTAGCTACAGACAGCCATCCCTTTAGATGTCAAGTTAATGCAGGATAACCTGCTCTTGGTGGCTACCATCCAATAAATGTATCACATAAATAAAATAAGGTCTGGCTGTACAGCACAGCAAAGCTTTAAAATGTTAAAAGGTAAAGGGATCCCTGACCATTAGGTCCAGTAGTGACCGACTCTGGGGTTGCGGCGCTCATCTCGCTTTATTGGCCGAGGGAGCCAGCGTACAGCTTCCAGGTCATGTGGCCAGCATGACTAAGCCGCTTCTGACGAACCAGAGCAGCGCACAGAAACGCCATTTACCTTCCCGCCGGAGCGGTACCTATTTATCTACTTGCACTTTGAAGTGCTTTCGAACTGCTAGGTTGGCAGGCGCAGAGACTGAGCAACGGGAGCTTTAAAATGTTAGCCACAAACATTAAAAAACTGTGCATAACAAAGAAAGAGATAAATTTATGGAAACAAAAATTTGTAAAGTCAGGAAAGGAAAAGACATCAGAAAACAAACAAGTCAGCAGACAGCAAGCCAAGAGAAAAGAAGAGAAGCGAAACCTTTTGAGCATCCTTGGGAGTCGCTACAGAAGCACCGAGAGAGCCAGTTCCCTGCAAAAGGCAGAAAAAGAAGATAGACACCGAAAGTAAGGAGACTCAACTCCAGCCTGAGAGAACTCATCAGATTGCCAAGTTCAACTAAAAATAATTTTTTTCAAAGTTATTCCAACTTTTCATCTCACTTCTGGACCTGGGTTGTATCCAAAAGTGCAGATTACCTATTGACGAAGCAAAAATGATGACAAGATGCAGAGACCGTGGTTTATCTTGAGACAGTGAAAGATCAGAAGGAAAGAAGGGGCTAGAAAGGAGAAGATGTTAAAATTTCACTTCCACCTTATCCTGTGAGGAGAAAGCACTCTGTCTTGTTTAAAATATTGCTCATGGCTAAATTACCCTTATTTACATGATTTTATTCTCTTGTTCAGGCTAACTTCAGATGTCACAGTTTTGTCAATGTAAGAGGAATCATGCATCCATCTGCATGATTAAACAATTGCCCCAACCATAATAGTTCTTCCAGCAGACACAGTCTAGGCATCCCACAAAGTCTTCAGGTCCCCCCCCCTTAAAATTATGCATGTAGTTAATTTAACTGATGAGCCTACATCCACGTTTCTTTGGTGAAGGCTTTCTGTATACTTCCTAATCAAAGCTTTGGACTTTCTTGGATTTTTCATTATTGTATCCTTCATGGATATAACCTGTGGCTCTTCAGATAGTGTTGGATTTAAATTCCTAGCAGCCCCAGAATGGGCAATGGTCAGGGACGATGGGAGTTCTAGTCCAGGAATACCCACAGAGCGACAGGTTAGCTATCCTGGTTTAAGGACTGGTTGTCTCCCTCACCTATTGTACTGGCTACTGAAGTACAGGAGCACTTCTATGACCTTCAAGAAGAGAATAGCACTATCCATTCCTTCCTACACATACAAAAAATGGGAGGAAGCCCCAGAGGGACTAATGGCAGAGGGAAAATGGCAGAGAAAATAAACATTTTTTTTCTGTGGGTGGGGGAAAGGCTTATGGCAAATTCAGATATTCCATGTTATCAGGAATAGTGGAACATTATTCACAGTGCTTTTTCCTGGGGGTAGGCATACCCCTAAACATTTTGTGAATCTTTGTACTTTTATCCATTTACTGTATTTATTGTCCCCGATTTGAACTATAAAATGGTGATTCTCTTGAGTCAAAATGAGAGTACCCCAAAACATTTTTTTAAAAAAGAAAAAAGCACCGGTTATGCATATTCATGTGGATGATAGAATGTCTAGAATATCTGTCACACTGGAGAGGCTGACTAAGGCAGGAACTATTCGGCACACTTTTGGCATTAAAAATAAATTTCATCGAGTCCTTTGATGACTATATCATCAAGAGTTGGAATGTGCATCAAAATCCTTTTCTAAAACAGAAGCACGGCACTCTCAATTATGGGCATACTGGATAGCATGCTATTATGGGATTCAAGTGCAGCTAAGAGGCACATTGATAATCTGGTTAAACCCTCTAGATCTTGGTCTATTTTTCCTTCACGTAAAGAAGGAAACTCCATTCAGGCAGCCATGAATGAGGTGTGGGGGCATTAAGCATGCCTCCTTCAGCAATAATCCACGGTATAAGCCGAAAACCCAAGTCAGGCATGATTCCCTTTACTGCAAAAAAGCAATGCTTTCAATCAGCCCTCAAACAAGCAGGCACAGAGAGAACCAAGAGAAATAAACTGGCTCTTTTTACTGTGCAAGTGCAAAGCTACGTAGCCGCACCTGTCCTGCCAATTCTTCTTCCGGCTCTTGAATATTAAATACGGTTGCAGCGCTGTCAGCACCTAGCAGTCGACGAGCCATCTTCTCCTCATAGGTTAACTTCTAAACAAAAGGAAAGAGAAGGAGAAATTAGCATCAGTTACTGGTAAGCAGATGGGCAACACAGCAAACAGCAACTTCATTTCAGGAGTCAGTTCTGAGACTCGCCCATGCCCTAGGGCACATTTCCCCCCTGAACAAAAACTGGAGGGACATTTTACCCTTACAGCCCCTATGCAAATGCTCTTTTATAAAGTACGTAAAGGAAGCCTATCTTCTGTAGTTTTACATGCCGTTAATCTGAGCAACAAGTTTTAGAGTAAGTTGGCTTCAAAAGCTATTTTCATTGGAGTAAGACTCTCCTGTCAGAGGAAGGGAACCTCTCATTCCAACCCATTGTAAGACTACACATCTATTATTTCTCTTCTTATGCAGTGTCTGCTTTACTTGAAGGTCTATTTTGCCAGTTTACAATTGCGCTTTCCCCCTTTCCATGTGCTGTATTCTACACATTAAAACCAAAATACAGTGGTACCTTGGAAGTCAAACAGAATCCGTTCCAGAAGTTTGTTCGATTTCCAAAACATTTGGAAACCAAGGTGCAGCTTCCGATTGGCTGCAGGAACTCGTGTCGGGACGTTCGGGTTCCAAAGAACGTTTGCAAACCGGAAAACTCACTTCCGAGTTTGCAGCGTTCGGGAGCCGAAATGTTTGACTCGCAAGGCGTTCGGGATCCAAGGTACGACTGTAAGTGTCTACAAACCGAATATGTGGTGCTACTGATTTTTGTCAATAAAGATCTTGCTGCTACGTACTGGTTGGCCATTGTTCAGTAAGTCTTCTTTGAAGCGAAGCTTTCTTTCCAGGTCCTGAATAACAGCATCTTTTGTGCCCTGAATTTCTTCATCAGATGCAATCCTAGCAGTTCTGCCTGTTTTCTTTGGAAATCCACTGCAAAGAAAACATAAATAACTGTGGGTGCTATACACAGAGAGAGCAGTTGCCCCAAACTTGGATCTTGGCATCCACAAATTCTCCTTTTATACCTATTATTGTTTCCTGCACTATCACCATCTTGCTCCTCTTCCCACTCCCTGTTGACTTGTTCTCCAAATCAATAAAACCATCCAGAGGGAGAGACCAAGGCAAGCAATTACACCTATCACCTCACTCTGGTCAGATAAACAAGCAGTGACAGCAAGGAGGACCACCAGGACCAGGAAGAGGTTGACAGTGGGACCCCTTTAGTAGTATGATCCTTGGCAGGTCCCCAACAATGCCAGCCCCACTGTTGGCAACTAGCTGGTATTACTCATTTCTTTCTAGAATGAATAAGTGAAACTTCTCCTTGAAGATTTACACACACGCACACAATGTGTGTGTGTTGATAAGGAGAAAGCTTCGAATCAGTTAGAATAGCAATATTTCAAACTCCATGTAGGCTCAGTATCTGTAATTTGCTTGAACGTACCACAAACAATATATAAAATCCTACTTACAAAATTACAAATAAATGGGCAGAGCACATGTAATTTATATGTTCATGTAAGAATTTGGGGTGGGGTGGCAGAGCAGGGAGGTTCTTATTAATCTGTTTCTTAGCAAGACCTACAGAACCAGGCAGATGGCTTTCTCGGTAGTGATGCCTGCCCTGTGGAACGCCCTCCCATCAGATGTCAAGGAAATAAAAACAACTATCTGACTTTTGGAATACATCTGAGGGCAACCCTGTTTAGGGAAGTTTTTAATGTTTGATGTTTTATCGTGTTTTTAATATTCTGTTGGGAGCTGCCCAGAGTAGCTGGGGAAGCCCAGACAGATGGGTGGGGTATGAATGAATGAATGATTGAATAAATAAATTAATAATAATAATAATAATAATAATTATTATTATTATTATTATTATTATTATTACTAATAATAATAATAATAATAATAATAATAATAATAATAATAATAATAATTACTTTGTCTATCGAAACATTTCCCCCCCAAATCTGTACAAAATGTGGGAGATACAAAAATATTCACTGGAAACAATGAATTCAAAATTAGCACACAAACCGCCTGGTTTATGCATAACACTTAGCCAATTTGGGTAAGCCTGAATGAGCAAGTGTGCTTGGATACAGTTACAAAATCATGGCCACTTCACTCCTCTTTCTGCCGCGCTATTGAGAGCTAAGCCATGGTTTGGCTTTGCATTACTTATGAACTCCAAACAAACCAAGGTTTGTCTTTGGCTTACTGCTTGTGGTCTGTTTGTGGGGAGTCCAAACACAAGCTTGGGTTCACACATAATGCTAAGCCAAACCATGGCTCAGCTATTGGCAGTGTAGCAACAGCAGGAGCCAAGAAGGAGCAAAGCAGCTATAATTTTCTTCTGACTGTGTACCAACAGACTTGCACTGTTTGGCTTAATGTGACGTGCAAACAAGACCAATGACATTATGCTGCATCTGCCAAATCCAAATTTAAAAAGAACATGCTGCTGGTATATGACTCCAAATAAGATCAGAACCATAAAGATACTGATCTTCACTGCTGGAAAGACAACTTTCCCTTAGCTGAAAGGGAACATAACCACAAGTGATTATTGTATTCCACTCTGCAACCATTCTGGATAATTATTAATGAAATTAAGAGAATTATAAGCTACAATATACTCTTAAGGATCTTTTGGGAATAAGAGTGTTACACTGATATTAATGTTCATAATTTTTTTTCTTTTAATCCATACACATAACCCCATATTAAGCAAAATCTATTGTAATTTATTTGTTTAAAGCCTTTTCCTGAATTTCTCATAAATGGAACTTGTGTTCTTTGGTATCTAAAAAAGAGCCTCAATACCACCGCCTGAGCCCTTTTTATCTGAACCAAAAAGCAACATATTTTTTTAATAAATATATAAAATAAATATACAAGTTAAGGGAAAATAAAACCAACTATGTTTTTCAGCTATTGGATATTATCCAAAACTTACCAAAAATAAAACAAAATTCCCATTAAAAAGTAAACTTGCATTAGCTTCAATCACCCCTGAGGCCCCCTTCAAAAATGGCAAGTGCAGAGGCCTCTAGCCAGGTCAGTAAGCCAAAAGCAGCAAAGGGTTGGCTTGTGCCCTACCAAAAGACCCTGAGTACATAAGCCAGGGCACCCTTCCCTCTCTCACAATAGAGTATGACATATGCTTTGTAGCTTTGTTTAGTTGAGACTGACAGCAGGTCACTTGTCATTAGAAAAATGTTTTTACTGCAGCAATCACTTCGAAATAGAAGTAGATAAAAAGCATATGGGAAACAAACCCTTCCAGATGCAACCATTTGTCAAGGTAGAAGAGGTCAGTCCTTTTGGCTACTGTACCAACCTGGAGAGTGCCTTCTTTCCCATCATAGGAGCCAACTCCTAGGGGACAAGGTCCCTTCAGCTCCCCCCAAAAATATTTGAGGGGGTCGGGCCCCTCCAAGGTTGATGGGCATTGCCATTCAAATGATGTGTGCATGCCACATCATGTGGTCAATTATGTGAGGTGGGGCTTACCCTGCCCCCCCCATATTTTATTAAAGTTGGCACCCCCAGCTTCCCATTAAGCCAAATTACTAGCCAATGCTTATTGAGGAGTAACCCACAGCACTCCATTCAAATTATGAATGAGACTTGGCGCATCTGGACAAAGAACTGCTTGTGTCCTTCATAACTCTGGGCAAATTTAATAAAATCAATTTATGTTATGCACATACTGAACATAACTGTGGGTAACACTTACATTGCTCTTCATAGTATCTGTCTACAAAATAACATGGTGGGGGCTGGGTGAGCCATTATGAAGTTTCTCAGAGATATTTGATAAAAGTTGGGACAAGTGCAACTATGGGGAATCACCCGTGTTTTCTTGTGAAGCAGTAACTTCAGAGTATTCTGGCTAAAACCTGTGTTCCAGCCAGGCTTTTGTCCTGTCTTCAGGTTCTCTTTCCCAACAGGATTTATTAAGGTGCCAAATGGGACTGAGAACAACAATGTCCTTAATGCCTCGCTTCCTTCAAGAGTGTGAGTACTACTGCTACACCCACCAATGTATTCTGCTTTGGTATAATAAAAAACAACAACCCCAAACCTTAAAAAGAGTCCGTGTTTTGGTTTTGTTTGCAATAGATAAGGAGGAGCACGAAGAAGAAAAAGTTGTTGGAGCCCAAACTGCTGTTCCTGAAGGCAATGTGCGTCAGGACTCCCCCACAACCCTCCGCCAAAAAAATCCGGGGAAAGGAAGAGATCAAGAGCTCACACTGCTGCTTATAATCAAGACGTTGGCTGCAACCCAATATATATGTGATATTGTAGCTTTTGAGTTAGTGTGCTGGGCACTTCTACTACAGCGGGCAAAGGGCTTGTGCACAAAAGACTGCATTAGTCAACTGAAGCCATTATCTGTGACATCATGTGCATGCACACATTTATGGCAGAAGTCTTTCTCACAGCAGACCAGCCAGCTTCACTTAGAAGGTGGGGTATGCTGCTTAATGAATTGCTTAGCAGCATGATGTATTGTCTTCCTTTGACATTGCTTATGAGCATCCTTGATCAATGAAAGGAAATGATAAAAACCAGTGGACACTGGGTGACTTGGTAGTTACCGAAGCAAAATCAAATTCAAAAAAGCACATTTGGATGAGACAACCAGCTGCTTCCACTCAAATAAATGCAACCTCTCCCCCCCCCCACCACATAACATTCCTTAATCCTCTCAATTCTCATAGATCTTTCATATTTGATTGACTGCTTTGAAGAACATGGAAACAGCAATTAAATTTAACATCAGCAAGAAAAGAAAAGAAATCTAATGGTAATTTTGGAATGCGTAAACAATGCCCATTCCAAAGCAATGTTTTCTTTTACATTTTAAAGGCTTTTATTATGTTTGGGGCTGGCTGTTCCTACTCAGAGCCATTACTGCTGGGAGTTATGCACACAGAAGAATTCTCTGTGAACATTCAGAGTTGCACCAAAGAATGTGAACAACCAATCTTGCACAAATCCTGCTTCTATCCCTCTTTCAAGCTGAGATACTCACAAGCTGAAAATGCCCTCTCCTGCCCTCTGACGTTGCAAGGGATTCCAGTCTAGCCATGGACTGATGACTAACTCTACATTCTCTTTCTAGTGGTTATGTACTGTATATTTGCAGAGACTCCTTATGAGCCAGCTGTGCTTTCAGGCTCAACCATGCGACTCCACAAATGTAAACAGAGAGAGAATTTGGATTTGCCTTTGGAGATACAATTAAACTGCACTTTCATATGAACAGAAAGGAACGAAACAGAACCAGTTTGGGATTCTGCTACATGGCTACATGATCTGAAGAGGACTAGGAAATCGATCCAGCTATGTATGTACCTGGTGGCTGTAATGAACATAGTCAATCAGAGAGAGGAAAAATAGGCATTAAGGCCTGCAATTTGGTTTTGATGCAACTGAAAAATGCACTCAGAATCTTCTGATTCAAAGCAACCAGACCCACAGCATAGATAGGAAGCAGCAATCTCTGCTGTATGTGATAACCACTTGTAGACAGAAGGAAGGGACAGCAACAGCTAAGGTTGTGGACAAGGAGCATAGCAGCCTGAAATGGAAGGGACAACCCAAATTCTAGTTCATTAAAAAGGGAGCAACATCCCACAAATCAGCTGACCAGCAGGACACACCACTCTCTTTAAACTATTCTACCCAAAGCCCGGAGCGAGTTTCAGAGGAGGGTAGGAAAAACTATGTCTATGAAGCAAATTCACAGATCTCTGTGGACAGGAAGAGGGCTGGCTGGGCTCCAGGAATTTTGCCAGGGATTGCCACAGCCCACTCATTGGCGGTGCATTCTATTTCCAGGCCTTCTTGCATACTCTTCAATTTTGCACGTATTTCTCAAGTTAAGCAATTGTTTAACTGGTTTTTATTATGTATCCAAGTTGCTATTTCTAAATGTTTTCTGCATGCAGTAAACAAACCTTTAGAAACATAGGTTTTGGTTGTGTGTGTTTTTAAAAACACAAGATTCTGGAATGCCTAAACCTATATGCTGGCAATCCAGCACTTTAAAACTGTCCAACTGGAAGATGTTCACTTGAACAATGATGGTTCCGGCAATGCTGCCAAATCCACAATCTACAGAGGCCTCTAATTCACAAAAATGAAGCTCCTTCGGGTTGAAATGTTTATGTGATATTTATTGCTCATGTTCCCATGCCACATGTTCGGGAACAAATGTTACTGAGCCTTGATTGAGAGCTCTATAAAACTTTGGTTTCATGGGAAATCACGATGTCTCCTTTGGCTTCAAGTTGATTCCATTCTTCTATTTAGCTATAGTGAGTTTTCATCCATTATTTCCTCAACTTTCCCCCCCAAATGTGAAGGACATGTTTGCTATTAACTCCTTAGACTTTGTGCCAGGTAGAAACAGCCACCGGGAAGTAAGGAGGAGGGGAGCTGAAACCAAATGAGCTTTTGACCTTTTAAACAACAGGCCACAGCTGAACGACGTTAGGTGCGAAAAGGCACTGTGTGGGAGAAGACCTAAAGATAATGGGCAAGGCTGAAAGGGAAGGTCTGACCAAGGCCATAAAGGAATGTGGTGTCAAAGGAGGCCAATGCGGCTCTTTATCTCTGCAGTGGTTCAAAATAATCTAAAATTATCTTTCCTGGTTAAGCTTCCTGCGAAGTATCCAGTGCTGATTATTGTCAGGGCGGGGAAGGGGGAGATGCTGGGATCAAGGCTCTACCCCAGTATAAGAGTTCAAAATCCCAATGGCCACAATTAGCAGAATCCTAAGTAATAAAAGCAGGGACGGGGGTGGCACTGTGGTCTAAACCACAGAGCCTAGTGGTTCCAATCCCTGTGACGGGGTGAGCTCCTGTTGTTCGGTCCCTGCTCCTGACAACCCAGCAGTTCGAAAGCACGTCAAAGTGCAAGTAGATAAATAGGTACTGCTCTGGCGGGAAGGTAAATGGCGTTTCTGTGCGTTGCTCTGGTTTCGCCAGAAGCGGCTTAGTTATGCTGGCCACATGATCCGGAAAAACTGTCTGTGGACAAATGTCAGCATCCTCGGCCAGTAAAACGAGATGAGCGCCACAACCCCAGAGTCGTTAACGACTGGACTTAACTGTCAGGGGTACTTTACCACTACCTTTTTAAGCAATATGAGTAGAAATAAGAGATTACCGTATTTTTTGCCCTATAAGACGCACCAGACCACAAGACGCACCTAGTTTTTGGAGGAGGAAAACAAGAAATAAAATATTCTGAATCTCAGAGGCCAGAACAGCAAGAGGGATCGCTGCGCAGTGAAAGCAGCAATACCTCTTGCTGTTCTGGCTTCTGGGATAGCTGCGCAGCCTGCATTCACTCTATAACACACACACACATCTCCCCTTACTTTTTAGGAGGGAAAAAGTGAGTCTTATAGAGCAAAAAATATGGTATACTGGCAATCACAGGCCTTCCAAATATGTATCTGGCCAGTTATTGCTCTGCTGGTTGGCTCAGAATGGTGCCCAGCGCCATCCCTTCCCGGCTGTTTCACATATTGCATGTTTGGACATAGACACACATACCTACCTTCTTAGAAGGGAAGTGCCAAAAATGAGAAGTTGTAATGTTGCCAAGGACAGGGACCCAGAGTAAAACAATAACTTTAGTCATCTCAGGAGGGTGGACCAAGGGAAAGGAAAGTCTAGGTGAAGTCTGGAAATTATTTTGAAGCCAGCGACTGGTGGGCAATGAGGACTCTGTGGATCGACTACTACTCTTGACTGCCCTTCAAATGCAGCTTCCTATTCTGGGCTGAGGTGGAAAGGTAGTTGGCTATAGATATAAGAGCAGCATCCAACAACCATGTGCATGTAAGAAAGGCGGGGGGGAATGAATGCTGGTGGAAGACCATGCATCATGGCTGAGATACCTGCCATACAAATGTGCTCTGAGAGATATCCTACTGGAATAATACGTTAACTATGGAGACAGTCATGGAGGTGCCTACAAAAAGCAAAGCACTACAAGTAAAACCAAGACTAATAAATCATTGTTTTGAGAAGTCCATCAAACATTGATACTTACGGTGGTGTGACGCCTTTTGGAAGTCCTAGTGCGTTGACAGAGATGGGAGGTGGCTGGGATGGCAGCATGGAGCTGAGGAAGGCGGCTGGGGACTGGCCGGAGTTTGAAAACCTTGATGTTGGAGAAAGGCTACCAGAGGGTGAAGGGACAGAAGTCGGGAGAGGAGGTGGCGGAGGTGGCGGCAGTGGAAAGAAATCGGCGGCTGGAAAAGATGATGTTGGACTGAAAACTGGTGGAGGTGGAGGCGGCGGAGAAGGAGACCATGGGTACTCCCCTTCCGGAGCAAATGGCTGAGAGAAAGAGGGAGCAGATGTTCTACCAAATTGTTTCTGAGAAGCTGTTGGAGACATGGGAGATGGAAGGCTTGATGTTGAAGATCCGGAGGAAGGAGTCACGTAGCTGGAAGCAGGGCTGATGTTCTGTGCAGCAATGAACTGCTTAGGACGGGCATAGTTGAAGGAGCCGGATGACTGCATGGCGGGAGCAGAATGGGAGTTCAGAACGCTCATTTGCCCAGGAGAAGTGGCAGAGTGACTTGACTCGAGTTCTTGGAATGAAGGTGGAGGGGGGAAAGTTGGAGACAAGGGCAGAGTCTGATGGAAACCAGCTTGCTGCTGAGGGCACCACTGGGCAGATTCTTTTTCCAGTCGGATTTGGTTTTGCAGCTGCTGAAGCCTTAGAGGGTCCCTGTATTTAAAAACAGGAGAAAACAAATTTAATTTTGTGTTGTGTTGTGAACAATGCCAACAACAAAAAGAGAAATGCCAGTTTGGTCCTATGCGGATAAACATTCTTGACCTACATTCCCTGTTAGCAGATGAGAAGTGGGGCATGGGAATCCCAGCTTATACCCTGCCATGTGTAAATTCTTTGCCTCCTTTCTTGATTATAGGCTGCACCTGCACCAAGCTAGACAGAATTACCACTGTTACAAGGATTTGAAGCTGTTTTTTTCCAAATCCTGATGGAAAGGTACCTTGCTTAGTGATAACCATGGTTAAGGTGAGCATAGATGCTTTAACCATAGTGAAGACCTGGCAGCAATGGCAGAAACAGAGAGAATCTGCAAATGGAAGTGGACATGGAGGAAGATACAGACAATTTCCCCTCTCATAACCATTACAGCTGTACCACACCCTTATCTGCGTGTGAACCAGAGCTTTTAAATAATGCCCCCCCCCCTCTAAGTTAGCAGTACAAACGATACAAACCAAAACTAAGGAATGCTTAAATATAAATGCACAATAAACAAACAAACACACCTATGTACCAGATTAGCTGAGACAATAATCTCATTCCAGGAAATATTGTTCTCAGCTTCCTTATGATGAAAAAAAGATTTACTACCCTGCAAAAATTCATTGTGAATGCCAAAAATAATATTGCTATCACAAAACAATGAAACACATGACAGAATGCAGCAACATCATCAGCTCTTTATATACGGCTGCAATCCTATGCGCACTGACTTGGGAGTTGGTCCCACGGAACAGAGCTGGCCTTACAGTCCAATCCTACTCATGCTTACAAAGTTCACAGAAGCCTAACCTGCAAACCAACCAATGATTAGTCCGCTTCTAAGTCATAAAAGGGGCTGATGGACTCAGTACCTCCTCCACTCGCCCTGCTATATTTCCATGTTGCAGGTACAGGAAAGGGCCTTGAACAGCATAGAAACATGGGCTGATGGAGGGGGCAAGGAATGCTCCACCCCACCTCCCACAATGCACTCCCTTCCCTGGATGCAGTTCCTTTCCACCTCTAGCAACCATGCAAGAGCTTAAACACAAGGCTGTGGGGGGAAAAAAGCCCACCCCAAACTCTTCTCTAACTTGTATTGAATTATTTCCCACACATCCATACTGGACTCTCCAGGGCTTAAACAAGAGAAGATTTCCTATCTCCCTTGAAGTTGGCACATTTGGTGAACATCTGCTCCCTGTGTAACCTGCCCCAGGCTCACAGCAAGGGTGGAACAAGTAGGACTACACCACCACCTGGGCTGCTTTACTTCACCTAAGCTTTAAAATAGGGTTCTCCCTCCCAAAAGGAGCCTTGAAGAATAAGAGCTTGGTTTACAATAAGAACACGAACGGCTTAAACAACAGTTTCAGGCAGGATGGGGTAGGAGGTTATTGTTGGATTTGAGTGAAAGGAAGAAGCCATGGGAACTACAGAGTCTGGTGTGTGTGTGTGTGTGTGTGTGTGTGTGTTTATTGTGGAACTTCTAAATATTTGTGCATGGGACAGCGGCCAGCCACTGTGCCACATAATGCACGCAAACTATTTTAGCAAGTATTGTATGCAAGATCACACCCATGCACTCAAAGGGCTACAGCTGCTCTACTGTAGCAATGCTACATTCTCAGTGAAACCTCAATCCAAGCAAATATCAGTTTTATCCTTGTGTGGTCTTTATTGGAAGATTCATCCGTCTTGTTTACATGCTGTCTATCACAGCTAGAAAGCCACAAATAGTCCTAAATGTTCCAGATGCTGTTCTTTTTAATATTATTATGTTTGCACACCTTTTTCTCTTTTAGTATATCTGCCCTATAAATATTTATATCATAGCTGACAACTTTAAAATCTTGGCCTGGATATTGCCCTGCAAGTGAAGTCTCATATATTATGTGGTCTTGACTATTGTAGCCTAGCAGATGCGCAAAAGCAGTAGTCATCTAAGTAGCTGACTGAAGAGAATATTCTTCCCACACACATGGCAAATGTTACGTAAATACAAAGGCTTCCAAACATGCAGTTAGGGCGAGGTTGGGTCTGTCACAATTAACGGCGAGGAAAAGGGCTGTAGCTCAGTGGTAGAGCTCTGGCATTTCCACTCAGGGTGAGGAAAGACTCCCTGACTGTACTATGGGGAGGCCCTGCCAGTTAGTGTAGAAGAGGGATGGAGGTCCTAGACCTGCCAATTTGGCCTATGCAGCCATTTTGTCTAGCCCCGCCCTCCTGTCACTCACTTGTCATTAGGTGCAGGTCACACTGTGGCTGTTTAAATTTGGTGGTGAATACAGAAGCCCAGCTTGGATTGGTTCCACTCAGCAGATCCCAATCAGAGCTCCCGAGTGGCACTGACCCCTGTTGCAAGCTTAAGAGTGTGACCCCAAGTGTTCCTTGACAGCATGGCCTACGTTAAGATGTTTAAATGCAGCACCGAATGCAAGTCTTGCTGGCTTCTGGTGGGCACAGCTCCACCTGACATCCACCCAACTGTCAAAAACAGAGATCTGTGGATGGGTAAAAAAGGTAAATTACCCCTGGGCAGTTAAGTCCAGTCAAAGGCGACTTATGGGGTTGTGGTGCTCATCTTGCTTTCAGGCCGAGGGAGCTGGCGTTTGTCCACAGACAGCATTTCTGGGTCATGTGGCCAGCATGACTAAAACCGCTTCTGGCATAACGGAACACAGCAGAGCAGCGCATGGAAACACCGTTTACCTTCCCACCGCAGTGGTACCTGTTTATCTACCTGCACTGGCGTGCTTTCAAACTGCTAGGTTGGCAGGAGCTGGGACAGAGAAATAGGAGCTCACCCCATCGTGGGGATTCAAACCACAACCTTCAATTTGGCAAGCCCAGGAGGCTCAGTGGCTTAGACCACAGTGCCACCACTTTGGGATCCAGCCTGCCTTACCAAGATGGTCTCCCACCCCTTTTGTAGACAATACTAAGCTAGATGGGCCAGTGGCGTGACATGCTATAAGGCAGTTTCTATATCCCCAACATCAGACAGGGATGGGGAGCCTATGGTCCTGCAGCTGTAACTGGACTACAATTCCCATCGCCCTGGGTGATGGTGCCACCCTGGCAGTGTTGCTTCGGATTAATGGGAGTCAGGAGTGAAGCAACATCTGAGCCATTCCTTAAGAGTAACATCCTCTCTTACAGTAGAAAAATTCTTCAGGGAGGACCCACTGGAAGTAATTTACAATTTACAAGTGGGGCACAAGCCACGGGACTAAAATGAAATGACAAGCTCCAGCACGGCTCCTGTTTATATCAGTTGGGATTTATGTGTCATCAAATCTGCTTGGCTGGCTGACAGTGGTACTGTAATTAAGTAGAATTAAGAATATTTTTTTTTTTGTCCTTTCCCTTCTAAAGCACTTTCATTGGATTACAAGGATGTCACACAGTTGATTTATGAAACCAGTTGTGCAAGGCTTGTCTTTAATGGAAGGAAACTGAAAATGCTTGCTTCCTTTAGGCCTGCTACATTGAGCAGTAGAAGTTGTGAGTATTCCGCCTCTAATAAGTGTTGCAGATTATCAACCGACTGAATAGCAACGTTTATCTACCACTCACCAGAAGAATCTGCACTGGTAGCTGGGTTTGGCACAAAGCTGCTGAGCCCAAACATGGAAGTTTCTCAGGCTTTGATTTGCAATGTAGCAAAACTGTACGTAGCTGGAAATTCTGCAGACTGAATACTGCAAATATGGCCTGTGGTGTGAGCCAACTGTGTCCTTAGGGGGGGCCAAGGGTCATAGTGACCCCAAGACAACCCTCTAAGGTGGGAAACCTTTTTGGCTCCACTGGCCACATGTGACAGATGCAAACCTCTTTGCGATGAGACAGTTGCTGAAATGCAGCGGGGGGGGGGGGGGGACTTGCCTTGCTGCCTGCTATGTTCTTTGAAGATACAGTCAAACTGAGCTGGTTTGGCTTCACCAGGGAGTTTGCTCTCTGGGATCCAAGGCGTTCTGCAGTTCTTCTCCTGTCTCCATCTCCCCTGTCTCTGGCTGCCTGGTCTCTTCCTCCTGTCTCCCCAATTCCACCACTGGCAGGTGACTCACGAGGAGCACAGCACCCCACCAGTCACTGGTCCCTTCCCTTGGATCATCTTCCACTGAACCTGCTTCCTCTGCCTATACATCCCTCCACTCCTTGGCTCCTGCCCATCCCTGACACCTGTGGTTTGCCAATGAACTCTGAACCTACACGTAAATCAGGTGGCACAACCAGCTTCAAACCATTGCTTGATATCCTAGTTTGTCCACCCCTCGCACACCACGCTGACATTGGTTCAAGCCTAAGAAGAAATGATTGTTTGGGCTTTGCAAGCCAATAATATGTGAATGTGATGCCCAGATGCGGCTGCAGTTAGCATAGTTGTAATGCTAAACCACAGTTAAATGAGACAGCAAAGGAATTCAAACCAAGGAGAGGGGGCAGGAGATATGCCTGTCCCCGGCCTATGTAAAGACCACTGAGATGATTCTTCACATCTGGAGTATGCGGAAGGGCTAAGGAATGGGAGTCACGCAATTCCTGCACGTGCATAATGCAGAACAGCCCCGTTAACCTGACATTAACTGTCAAATGAGGCAGAGGGGATAACAGCACAGGAAAGGCAGCAGAGTCAAGGCAACCAGCCATAAGCAACGCATTGCAGTCCTGGTTTGAGGGTGGTTCTATTTTGAGTTATCTGCGTTGACCATGTGGCCTGAGCTGTAGAAAAAACTGCTCGACAGAGGCCTGAAAAACATAAGCACGCCAGAGTTACAAGAAGCTGGGGAGGAAAAGAGCAGCGCACAATTCAAGCTGGAGGCTTCTGTTTGGGGGAAGAAGCATGCTGTAAATCAAAACAGTGGAGAAAGGGCTCTTCACAAACCTCTTCCTTGGAAAGGGAAACAGCAACCTGCACCACAATCTGTCAATACAATGTCTCTGTATTTACTGTGCATATTCCTTCAAATCGTGGAACACCAGTGCATTATGTTGACTCATTCATGCATACCAGTAGCCATCAACTGTACACAAGGCAAGCTTTGAATATACAAAATCATTCTAGGCTGGCACTTTGCTGAGGCTTAGCTAAAGAGACCACTTGCATGATTAATGCTGCAAGATAAGTCATGTTGCACAACTTCCAGAATTCACATTTGGCAAGGCCTACAAGAATGCAGTTTTGCTATCACTCTCCCAGAAGAGTGAGTGATTCAAAGAATGCAATGTGCTGCGTTCTGGAAAAGTCTGTCCTTGGTATCCTGTACACGTTTGTTCATCTTTATTCCAGTGAAACATCCAGAATAACTTGTACCACTATGCATTTTGATGCAGAATAATGACTGAAGTTGACTCAACTTTCTTCTTTTAGAAAAGTTCTGCTGCCTTCATTCTAGAGATTTTTAAAAATAAAAATCAAGACTCATTCATATTGATGAAGCACTTCTGCCCAAAAGTGAATTTGGTGGCAGATCAGAGATTACTTTATGGTGAATTTATCCACAGAACCTATAGAATGAATTATTATGACATGCTTCTAATGGCCCTGGAAACATTCTAATGCTCAGCATGACAGCACAGAAAGACTTCACTTGTAAAACAAACAAGCAAACAAGCCAACAAACCAGTGAGTTCCCAAAAGCCTGTTGGAATAAAACAATAATTCATCAACCAACAATTTGCTGCCCTTTCATGACACCAAAATTCAGTTGCCTCAGGCTGCCACCTCACTCAGGCCTTTGCAAGTGACATAGGCTCTAACACAGAGCCAAGCTCCCTGATTTCAATGTTTCCAAGCTTGCCCTGTCCTGTGCTGGACTGTAGCCATACGACAGAGTTCATCAAGTATGTTCTGAAAAGGAAACTTATTTTTAGGAAAGACAAAAAGACATTCCAACTGTATTAACGGAAGCCTGTTTTAGGATATACTCATCTATTTCTGCTTTTACCAACTTTCCTGCCTTATCAACATGAAACCCGGCATTTCCCAATTTTATTTTGTTATCTGCCAAATAGGCCTCAAGCTAAAGTTTGTCCCGAGGAAACCAGAAGCAGTGATAAGACTAGTACTTGGTGAGAACGTGCGATGTCTCTCAGCAATTCTTCCATTTACAGGAAGCATTTTTCATATTACTATAATATTTTTTTTCAAAAACATGCACCCATTAAGATAGCCAAGGATGGCTAAAGAAAAGAAAATGCTCAATAAGTCAAAGACAAAACTCAGCTAATGCCTAAATTCAAAACTTTTATCAAATTAAACAAATGCCAACACAGCTCATGGCTCCTTCAACAGTTGGGACAGGAGAGAAGAATTAAGTACAGACATTTTTCTACTACTGAAGAACTGCAATGGAAGAAACTGCACTTAATAACATCTTCCCTATAACACAAAATGTCTAAAGGCAATGGATTCCATGTCCTTTAGGAAACATTCAAGATCACAAAAAGAAGACCTCAAACCCAGCAGCCTTCTTCAGCAAGTTTCAAAGGTGATTATGGGGTGCAGCACTCATCTCGCTTAAGGCTGAAGAAGCTGGTGTTTGTCCACAGACAGCTTTCCGGGTAATGTGGCCAGGACAACTTCTGTCACAACGGGACACTGTGACGAGTGCCGGAGTGCACGGAAACACTGTTTACTTTCCTGCCACGGTGGTACCAATTTATCTACTTGCATTGGTATGCTTTCGAATTGCTAGGTTGGCAGAAGCTGGGACACAGCAACAGGAGCTCACTCTGTTGTGGGGATTCGAACTGCCAACCTTCCATTCAGCAAGCGCAAGAGGCTCAGTGGTTTAGACCACAGCCTCACAACAACCCTGTGAAAAAGGTTAGGGCTGTGAGTGTGTGAATGGCTCAGTGAGTTTCACTGGCTGAGAAGGGTTTTGAACCCTGGTCTCCCAAGTCCTAGCCAAACATTCTAACCGCTACACCATACTGGCTCTAAACTCCTTCAATGAGCAGATGGGGAATATAGTCTACTTTGGTAACAAAAGTCTTCTTCAGGCATTCTGAACAGGGCTTAAGGAAACATGCAAGGAGGAGACAGCATACACAAACTTCCATCCTTCATACTGCTGCACTACACATGTTTAGTGACTGTCTGCAATGGGGAAGACTCCTGTGTTTGAAGAGGCTCTCAGGTGTTTTGAAACTCTTATTTTCTAGCGTTTCAAAAGGCACCACAGCCTCCACAAGTACAGGGGACTTACTAGCTGTAGACAGTCACTGGGGAACATGGGGAGGGCAATGGTTACAGGAATGGCAGAAAGGACCTAGTGCATTTGTGAACACACTTTCCTCCTTGCAGGTTGATTATTCAGAATGCCCCAAAAGGCTAAACACAGTACCAGTTAAGCCATACTACTCAACTTTCTCTCCTTATAAATATCTCAGCTCCTAGTTCAAGAAACATAGGTGGCAGTTATTCCAGATTAATTAATCCACAATTAAAAATGCAATCTTTCTTTTTAAACTGACAAGCATCCCAACTACCCACCACCATTTTTAGATTTTAACAGTTTTTCTGCCAGACAAACTTAGGGCAGGGGCTGAGCTAGGCAATCTTCAAGTATATTTCAGACTTATGACCCTCAAAGATAAAATGACCCCCTGGATCCAATGTGGGCTACATAAAATAATCCCTAAAAAGCAGTCTAATATTTGTGTGCCAGGAGAGATTCTGCCTTTTCTTTCGCAAACTCTTATTAAAGCACTGCCTAAGTACACCACTGGTTGCTTGGTGATACTGATGCTTTATGATGTCACTGTTGTTATAGAAACCAATTGTCCACACAAGTGAAAATCCCATCTGCCACTAGAAGAGCATGGGAAGCTAAGAGAGGAGGCAACACCTTGAGTCTGGCAGGATCAAAGCTGCTCAACTAAAACACCATCACCACCGCTCTATGGCCCTGGGGACAGCTCCACCCTAAAACAACAGATATGGCACATGAAATCGACTGGTTGCGCAGTCAGGCAGCCGTATGCAAAGTAAACCACTACTGCCCTGAAGGACAGAAAGACCAGGATCGCAAAATGATCTGTTTTGTTGATGTATCCAGCTTAAATATGAAGGACAAATGTCAGAGAGGAGGAGGATACAATCATCTTGACTTGGCGAGTTTGGAGGATAAAGAAGTTATTGTAATAAAAGACAACGAGCGAAACAACCCTAATAATACGGAAGGTGCTGTCTGCCTTTTCAAGCAAGGCTCCTCTGAGGAACTCAATGTTGTGAGCTGGCTGAGCAACGACCTTCAGAAATACGCAATTGGATTTCAGCACGCACTGAAACCTGCAAGTGGTTCTCGTAAAACTCAGCCCTACACCATCTCATCCGACAAACTGATCCCTACTACCCCTGGTCCAAGGGGAAGCTCAGATGAACCTTCATATGTCAATAAACTCTGCTCCCTGGTTGTTCAAAAAGCACGTCAGGAGATCAAGGATAAACTGGAATGTAGTGGCATGCGCCAGCCCTCTACTGCTGACCGTAAGGTTTCAACTCCGGCATCCCCTGATAGCTGTTCAGAAAAGCCATGGTCCCTGGATTTGCATGCAAAAGACATTTTCGGCATGGCATTGAAGATGATACAGCAACACTTAGTGGAAAAAAACAGGGAAGCTGTCCGTGAGTCACATTCCACTACCCCAAGCTACACTCACAGGGAGTCCGCTAATTATGACCGGGCTGGAGCATGTCAAAGACCCATATCTACCCCAGTGGCAGGTGGGTTACAAGATCCTCACCATGAACCAAAGCCAGGTATATCAGGGATCCTTTTGTCACTCGTCCAAAAGGTCTTGCGCGATGCTGCTTCAAGTATCGAGGACAGCGTCTGCGATGGGCACCGGGCTTATAAGCCACCCCCCACTTCGTAAATCAGGCTCAGGAGGGAAAAGGCCTTATCAAAAACAGACTAATGGAAGACGGGATATGTATGGCAATATGGATCAGATAAGCAAACAATTTATTGACCAGTTGGTGTGATCTGTGATGAAGTTGAGTCCATTCCTAGCCAAGGCAACCAGTGGTTCCAATTTAGTGACTGGTGACATCTCAAGAGAAGTGCAACTGTCACAATTGCTCATCATAAACCTCAGAAGGGCAAAAAAAAGAAGAAGACCTTTCTCCTGTGGGGGAAATCTGACAGGAGGCAACTGGGTCTAATCCATTCTGGGCACAATGGTTAACACACATAACCAGAAGGTCAATGTTTTATAGAGAGTTCAAGGTTATGCCTCCTCCCGCACAGTTAATGGTTGCTTCTTAATTTGCTGCCCAAACTGAGGTTGACAAAACAAGAACGATGGAGAATTGTCTGGGAAGAGCTATAGCAAGGGGGATATATGGAAAGAGTTGCTGAGCTACACCGGAAAACAACAGATGGATGCCACCGTGGGAAAGACACTCAACTGGCTCCTTGCTACCATGGCAGGAGCCAACTTGTCCCTCTCTTATTGCTTCAGCCCAGCCTAGGCACCTAACCCACTCTTCTTTGGAACAACAACTGCCACTATTATTTAAAAACAACACCAACCAACAACAGCAGACACAGTGAATTCAACTGGTAGATAAAATTGTAGCTGGGCAAGATCATCAATTAAAAACATTGTAAAAAGTGAAAGCCGAAGGAGACTCTTTTGTTAATCCACTGGACAGGTTCCCCCCGGCCAGGTGCTACTACACAGGTTCTCCGTGAGCTTAGAATGCTGCTTTAAGAAAGCCAAGGTTCTCCAGCTGGAAGGTGCTATTCAAAACCAGGCAAATTAAGGATGCTTTTGCTTAATTTGCTTTCTGTCAATGACCATGAAATGCTTGTTTTGCAGAACTTGGATGAGGTTTTGGGCAGTAATTAGGAAACAGGGCTTAACTTCTAGAGGAGTAACATATAGGGCAGTGTTTCCCAATCTTGGGCCTCCAGCTGTTTTTGAACTACAATTCCCATCATCCCTGACCACTGGTCTTGCTAGCTAGGGATGATGGGAGTTGTAGTCCAAAAACAGCTGGAGGCCCAAGGTTGGGAAACACTGATATAGGGAAAAGGGGACATAGAGGGACAGACTAGGGGCAAAATTCACCTTCATATCACAGGATCTCTTACTGCCTTCCTAATTTAACTTTCTCAACATATCCATTATTTATTGCTAAGAATGAGAATACATCTTATTCCCAAGATTTGGCAGGGCGGGGAAAGCCACATTGTGGAGTGTGGTCATAGCCATGCATGCTAACTTCTAGACCAATTGATCTTAAATACTTTTTAATGGCTCAAGAGCATGGGCTTGTTCACAGAACAGCTTCAAAGTGATCCCACCAAATGATCACAAAACACATCACCTTTTAACTCAGGTTGCATTTTGGGGTATTTTCCAAGACAGTAGATAAGGAAGACACCACCATTACTCTTATGTGTGAAACTCACGGGCTCCTGGTATCAGGTGGCAAGGCAATGGGAGGTTTCATCACTGAAATGGGGCTGGGAAGGTGCACAGACTTTTTAGGTAGTAGAGGGAAGCAGAATTGTGACTTAGGTAGTAGAGGAAAGCAGAATTGTGCAAAATCCAATTAGTACATTTCAGGAGGAGGCTGCTATGCGCCTCTTGGAGCCAACAGTGCCACACAACTGCTGGAATAATCCCCACTCACCACTGCAGCTCCAAGGCTGGGAGGAAAGCTGGTAACACCCAAGGGCATTCTCTCTCTCTCACACACACAATGGCAACAAGCACAATCGTGGTGACCAGGAGAGCATCTCCTTTAATGACGAAGTATGATAAGGTTTTTAAACAAGTTTTTAAAAGGTGTGAACCATTTATGAAAAGTCCTTTCAGGTTGCGCATTGCTGTCACTCCCGTGTGCAGAAAAAAAGTGCTCAATGGCTAGCTTGTACTAGGTGAGCCACCTGTAACAGGAATGAGGACAAGCGCCAGTGGACTACAGAAACTGATGAAGAGCTACATTTTGGTATGCAGACCCTGTTTCAGTTGTATGAGTGAATGTGGATGATTTTCTGAACAATTCTCATCTTTGTAGGTAGTAAAGGTCATAGGGAGGGTAACAAACATGGAATGTAGCAGGCCCACAACTCACACAGGGTCTATGTTCCAGGGATTGCACCTAAAGCCAAAACTGCGTATAGTCAAAACCCATTGGGTTCAATAGTGAGTGGGATTGGCAAAGTCATTTCCCCCAGAACCCTACACCTTTCTCACCCCCTTTTAATTTTTTGGGTAAAGCTGAATGCATGCAAGTTAAAAGCATGCAAGTTGCAGACTTACTGTCCCCTCCCCTTTTTTGGGCTGTACATTGTGAGGTATCTTTGACAACATTTTATTCAATGACATACTGCATGAATGTCTGGGTTTTTTTTAACCCAAACGAAAAAGCAATGTATTTTATCACCCAGTCCACAGATCTTTTTCTACTACAGCTATATCCAGGCACTATAATTGTTAATGTCATTATCCAAAGCCACCCACGGTCTTAAGATTTAGCATTTATGGGTATTCCAAGTGCTGCTGTACAGGGTGATGGAAGTCATAGTCCAAAGCATTTGCAGGGCGCTGGCCTAGGGAAGGCTGCATCATATAACCACAATACAGACTATAAAGGGACACATCAAGGCACAATTCAGCAATTTGAATCCCCACTGCATGCCCCATCCTTTAGCTCTCCCCATAGTATTTTGGGGAGTGGCTCATCACAAAAGCAGGTTCTTTTTTTTTTAGTTCAGATAGGAATTTTCTGTTAAACAAGAAATGATTGAACATCATCTGTGTTTGTATGCCGTCCAGGAAATACTTCATATGTTAGCTATGTCAGCTGCTATAATCCTATAGGAGATATTTAGTTCTTTGGAACCTGGTAACAGAAATACTAAGGCTGGGATATTCTTAAATCTACTCTTTTGGTAACAATTTAATTTGGGATTTGAAATTAGCATGAACTCTACCAGAAGAGGGGAGAAATTAGCTTGTTTAGTACGCTTTATACTTAAAAGGAAATTGGTTGTTTCGACTCCTGGCTGACCTAAAGTATACTTGTCAGTATTTAGCAGCATGATCTGCTTCCCTCGTGAACTGCTTCAAGTGAATGAATGGAAAAAGTATCTACAGTACATCTTGACAGGGCTGCTGCATCTTGCTATCTCTAGGAATACCTCATATATGCTTGCCAACAGATCCATAATTCTGCTATACTTCTCAGATGTGACAGAAAGGCAGAATAATTTCGAATGGCCCCTTGTCAGTTGCAAAAGATATTTCTGCTTTTTGTGCAGGTCACACACACAGCCATGTTGCCTAGACATCCCAAGGAGGATCATAGAACCATAGAACTGTAGAGTGGGAAGGGACCCTGAGAGCCATCTAGTCTAGCCCCTTGCAATTCTCTACTTTCTCAACACTTGTGTGCTACCAAATGGCCAGCAAAAGAAGGGTCTGAGACCTGTGCAACCCTCTCTTTCTCCCCAGCAAGAATGGGGCAACTGTGGCTCTCCAGATTATGATGGGCTTCAACTCCCATCAGTTCCCCAGTCTGCATGGCCAGTTGTCAGGGATTAAAGGAGCTGGACTCCAACAGAGGCTTGGAGGGCTACTAGTGTCCCATCTCTGTTCTAGACAACACAGATTCTAAAATTCTGTTCTAGCATATTTCTTTGGGTCAGGCACTCCCCTGCCCCTGCAAATGTAAAGTTCTTGTTCAGAAAAAAAAGGATGCAATTGTGGAGAATGGGATGGGCGTACCAATAGACAAGGGATCAAACATATTGAGCTTTACATTCCCAGCAGAAGCCTCTTAAGCAGTCTCGTTATCCCTAAACATCATTTAGCCAGGATTCCCTTTGATACATACTTATGGGTGAACTGGGGATTCCAACCCGTTTCAGCAACTGCAAGACTATGGATGGCTGCAGATCTTCTACATTAATTCAAAAAGGAGCAATTTTGTGTATCCAGTAAAAAAAAAAAAAAAGAAAGCACAGAATGCAAGGTTGTAAGGCTACTGTCATGAATCCCATGGAGATACATCATGGAAGAGATGGTTGGATTCTGAGGAAGAATGGGCAGAGCTAAGGGATTTGGAGATCGGTGCCCATGGGAGGGTGGTAGGAGGATGGGGAAAGCGAAAAAGGCAACTCCAGAAACCTCTGACCTTGGGGGGGGGAGGAGTCTAGGGAATGGAGAGCGGGATCAGGGGAGGGACTAAGCAGGCTGGCAGAGGAGTGTTCCACCATGGTGACACCCTGAGTCAGATACCTCCTGCTGCAAAGTGGGCCTGGCGCAGTGAAGAGCTTCCACCTTTGCAGAAGGTGACAGAGTGAAATTGGATGCTTAACTGGCACAGAGTCCATCTCCATCTCCAAGGACATGGAGACACCACCAGCAGCATGAACAAGCCTCACAGACCCAACTCATTCGAGGGAGTGTCTGTTTGCACACCAAGTCCCAAGGCACTGGCTGCTTGCAATGCTATCAGCTGTGTCCACCTCGCTCTTCAAAAGGAAAGTGAGAGAGGCATATTGCTTGTCGGATCAATATAGTTTGCCCTTAGCCATCTAACTATACATCTGATGTACCTGCTGCACCTTTTAACCTGTGGATTTCCTATGTAACCATTGACTCACAGCATTGTAGAGTTGGAAGGGAACCCGAGGGTCATCCAGCCCAACCCCATGCCAAGCAGGTTTACGCAGCAAAACCTCTGCACAGTACTTGTCCTAGCCCTCGCTGCAGGACAAAGAACTCTTGACTCTTAGCTTGGTTTCTGCCAAACATTCAGGAAAAAATCACTCCCCTCACACCAGACAAACACGATCAATTAGCACAAATGGTGAAGCCCACAGGTACTGGAATACCAAAATGAGGTGGAATCTGACCTCTTGGGTCATGCAGAAAGATAGGGGACTGGGGTTGGAGCGGCTCACACTTCCTCTAACAATTGCTCATGCTTCTGCAGGGAAACTTGCTTCACCCCTGGAAGCTCCTAGCACAAAGGTTTGCGTGTATTGACTTGAGCAGGTCTGAGAAATCACATTCCAAGTACTGAATCAGGACTGTCTTGCTTCACTGCTTGTCTTCTTCATTTCAGGTTATTGTGTGGGTGACTCCTTCTTAGCGTATCCAACAACATCAGGTAACTGACACAATATATCCCATGTATTGTGCAAATGTCTGAAATAGTGTCCCCACACCACACTGCAAACCATCTTGGGAGATCTTGAAATAAAGCAACCCACGTAACTAAGTGAGCAACATATACATTTCCCCTAGTGCAGAGAACAAATTAATTCCCTTTGTCCAGTGTTCGATTCTGAGAAGTGCCTGCAGCCCTGCACAAGACTGTTCCCTGGTAAAATAAAACCACTGCAAAGCAGAAATACTGTTGTCAGCAAGAAAAACAGGGTTTGTAAAAGTCATCAGGTAGAACAAAAGGCAATTAGGAAAAGCAAGAGGGGTGGAAACTCCATTTTTCCTCAATCATAGCCAGGCTGGTGGGGTTTGAGCAAACCACTTCCCTTTACTTGTAGCACACAAGGGAATTGATTGGGTAATGATACATTTGCCCAGGAATGCTCACAGGTAAATGATGTGTTTTTATAGCTGCAAAGCATGGAGAGATTCAGCAGTTGTGGTTTTGGTTAAGCTTGCCACAGGGTTGTAGTGACAGAAACCTATTGTCTAGAACACATTAAGAAAGGGAACTGAAACGCTCTTTCCAAGGCTGAACAACAGCAACCCCAAATCTCCCCAGTGAATTATACATCTATTTAGACTCTGGGAGGTGGAAATTATAATTCGCAAATCAGACCAAGGCCTGGTACAGATATAATACTGAACTATGATTTAACATTACAGAAAAAGCTTCCCTAAATTCCATATTGCCGGCACTAACTGCCAGCAGCTTCCCAGGGTTTTCAAACAGGCAAATTTCCCAAGTCCAAGATGGCGGAGAATGAACCACAGACCTTCTGCAAAGCAAAGTATGTACAGTGGTACCACTGTATTTTACTACTAAGCTATGGAGTCTCCCTCACTTTTTTGCATGCATGAGGAAAATATGTAAAGATTTCAGTTTAGAACTAACCAGAGTTCCCCATGGTGTCTGAATTGCAATTTGTTCCAAGTAGGATTAATTAACCAACCAGGATAGCAAACTGTGGCTGGATTCTTGATTGTTTTAAGGGAGGACTCACAGCTCCTGAAGTTGGGCAGTCACGGGGATCTTTGTTAATTCTAAAGTGAAAGCGAAAACTTTCAGTCTCCGAGTAAGAGAAGGGTGGGGTACGCAAACTCCAGCCTGGTGCAAGCGTATTCCCATAACGTGAAGTGAAATTTAAATCCACAATCAATTTTATATGACACTGAAAGATGGATTGGTTCATTAGCCTCTATTAGAGGCAAGGTTAACTTCTAACTACAAATAATGCTAAGGAGTTGAAGCACAGAAAAAGAAAGATGTTGTATTAAGAGCTGATTAGTCAAGGGGATTACTGTTTTAAATGCCTCAAGACATACAGCCCCAAATACCACCCCAATTTTATGATCTTTTTTTAAAAGCATTTTTGCTTAAACCCATTTGATTGAACTAAGATGCTCAAAATACCTTTTTATAATTATTTCCATTGCATATAAACATAACCTCCTGGAATTACTAAACTAGCCTGACTAAATATAGTGAGCAGCACTCATGTTGTTGGGGTATCTTTCTCTGGTATGCAGCTAATATAAATAAAATGAGTGGAGAGAACCTGGCTGTATTCCATTGGCATTACATCACTCTTCCTTAATAGGAAACCTCTCTCCAACCAACAATTTGCTTCAGTGTCTCCATTTAAGTTCTCCGAAAGGATCATTTTGAAAGGCTAATGTCTTAATCAGAAACAGAATTTAAAGGATAGAAGTAATTTTCTTTGCAATTAGAACATTTAGAACTTCTACAGCTCTTGTTGCAACACAAAACAAATAGAGAATCTGCTTAAGGCTTTTAGTATTTTACAACCGAATTGGAAACAGCAGGGTTTACTTCTGTGTGAACATGCTTAGGATCATACTGATGTCTAATAATCATGGATGCCAAGTTGACATGCCATGATTATTCCACATCTCAAGTGTAAACTTTCTAAATAGCTATACATTTAGCATTTGCCATTCATTTTCAGCAATGGAAAGTCTGCTTTCAAGACAGTGTTAAGAGAAATGCATTTGTGCGCTATTTTCTCCAGCACTGCTATTTTATCTAAGCATCACCACACAGAAAATGCTAAGAAAGTCTAGGCTATTTAGTTCCTTATTTTGGGAAATGTAAGGAGCTACAGATTCCACCAGAGGCCTCTTACAGAATACAAGTCTCATTATAAACCAATAAATAACTGTCAACCTGATCAGAGAAAAGAGAAAACATTTGGGTACCAGGGTATGTTTTCCATTTTAGAAGTTTCTATCAGCGTCTATCAGGCAGGACCTCTCTTGAGGTTAGATTTGGAAGACCGCTGTCATAGGTTTCCAGGCTAACAGATGAGTTACAAGTTAAAGGAGGGGGAAAGGAGAAAGGCTTGGCTTGCAGACTGACCCTTGACCTCAAGGATTGATGAAGCCTACCACTTTGGAACTGGTTTTTGCTGGAAGGGGAGACAGGAAAAACAATTACTCTGGCAAGTCAAAAGCAGCATTGGCTATTCATCTTATGATTCACAGATCCAAATTAGCTGTCTCCGTACATAAAATGCCCAAGGTCAGTGCAAAGACAGTTTTTCTTCCCTACCTAGATATTGCTACTTAAGGAAATCAATGAATAAAGTTCGAATACTATTCTGGGCTTCAGTCTTGCAGCCAAATTAGACAAGACATGGGTGATGCCCAGTCTTTAAAATTCTTTTAAAGCAGCAATGCCCTCCCCCCTATTTGTTCCATTAGTGGTTGCAGCTTGGAGAGGGGAAGCAATTTATATGGGGGGTGGGGAGAGAACGCACCAGGAAAAAAATTAAAACCCCTCTCTCAGTGCTGTGTATTAAATCACTCTGGGCAAATCCTGTTAAATATGAGGTAAATTGAGAGAGATGGAAGATCTGTTCACAATCTCTGTCTCATTATAATTTGACCACTGGAAGCATAGGCCAGATTCAGACAATCCTCCAAAGTAAGGCTAGAGACCATGGTTTGGAAGTTCAGCAACCAGCAATGATAAGCCTTGGGATCATACACCCTCTCATCTCCTTCCTCTGAGCGCAAGGTGAGAAAATGGCAATCCTCATACAAAAACAGGGGTTCAACCATAGCTGTAAAGAAATGCACAAAAGGAACAACAACTACAACAAAAGCCTGGACAGACAGGTGGTTTCCAGTGTGTTTCAGGAAATGTTAAATCAATCAAGGGAAAGTTTTATTTGATGAGCTGAGGTACGAAAAGTCTTACCAAATCAGTTATTTTTACATTATACTCTTCGGTATGGAGCAGGAAGATTTTTCATAACAAAAGTAAAGGTAAAAAGGTAAAGAACCCTGGATGGTTAAGTCCAGTCAAAGCGACAATGAGGTGGTGGCGCTCATCTCGTTTTCAGGCTGAGGGAGCCGGCGTTTGAACACAGACAGCTTTCTGGGTCATGTGGCATGACTAAACCGCTTCTGGCACAATGGAACAGTGTGATGGAAGCCACAGTGCACAGTACCTTCCTGCTGCAGTGGTACCTATTTAACTACTTGCAATGGTGTGCATTCGAACTGCTAGGTTCGCCGCGTTGTGGGGATTTGAACCGGCGATCTTCTCATCGGCAAGCCCAAGAGGCTCGGTGGTTTAGACCACAGCACCACCTGCGGCCCCATAACAAAAGTAACACACTGGGAGCTACCAATCTATGCAGCAATCTGTTTTCTTCAAAATTAGAAGTTTTTTACTCATAGTACCAAACCATGGTTTGAAATCCATGCATAAAGCAAACCACTGCACTCTTCAAGCAATATTACTTCCATTACTGAACATGGGAGTAGCGACACACTGAATGTTACCCATCCTATACCACCTCAGCCTTGCACATGTAGCTGTAATGCATGAAGGCTTCCAAGTAAACTGGAACCCTCTTGGTTCCAGAGAAGCCCTTGTGTGTGGAACTGAACCTGCAAAGACTCCATTGATGCTGATGTTTGTGCAGATGTTAGAAGTGGGACTACTTGGTGCATCTCTATTCCCACGCTGAACAATCCACTCACAGGACTGAACAGCAAATTATCCTTTCCTGTTAGCTAGAAGCAGAAATTCCCGTTGTTCCCTCTCATAGTTACAGCTTAACTGAGTTTTAATTGAAGTCAACCTTAGTCCTGGTATAATGAAATATATAGGAGAACAGCTTGCTCCACTTTTCACTGAAAACTATACCCAAGCTTCTGTTGCTATCTTAGTTTCAAAAGATCTTGTTTGCAGTTCCAGGAATGTTCCCCGAGTATGAAGAGCAATTTGGTGTTATTCTCAAAACACTGATATAAATAATAGTAAAACTATGTTTATAACACATCAATCAAGACTTAAGTTGAAACAAAACTTGGACCTAAATTGTGACGAGTGATAGATGATGCAACTATTGTTCTGTGCAGTGTTGCTACAGTTCCTTGCTGAGCTTGAAGACTTCTCCCTTGGTACGTTTGTCATGGCGGGGGGGGGGGGGAGTGGGGAAGGAACAGAAAACATCTGTTAAAATGAACTGCAATGGAAAAAATGCAACTGGCTTCTCTCCTCTCTTCTATTTTAACAGTGGATTACACAAGTTTGCTTTCTATATATAGCAGCCAGAAAGAAAAATTACATTTTGAACTATCCCAATGATGCTGGTTCAGGAAGTCTTTCTTTTGTGTGAATATGAAGCTTGATATATCTTCCAAGGAGCTCGAAGTGGTGTACATGGTCATTGCCTTCCCCATTTCATCCTCACAACAACCCTGTGAGGTAGGTTAGGTTAAGAGACAGTGATTTGTCCATGGTCATCCAAAGAGCTTTGTGGCCGAGTGGGGATTTGAACCCTGGTCTCCCAGGTCACAGTCCAACACTAACCATTATGCCACACTGGCTCTTGACTACACGTGAAGTGGACCAAAGGGCTGCTTAGACAATGAGCGCTGTCCTTAGAAGATTTATGCAAATAATCAAAACCTTTCAAAAGGTTGACTTTTCCAGATTTCAGCATTACTTGCAGCAAGCCACATGCAGTTCAAGTTACAGTTGTACCTTGGATCTTGAACACCTTGGCTCCCAAACAAATTGGCTCCTAAATGATTGAAACCCGGAAGTGAGTGTTCCAGTTTTTGAACTCTTTCCGGAAGCCAAATGTCCGGCACGGCTTCCGATTGGCCACAGGAGCTTCCTGCAGCCAATTGGAAGCTGTGCTTTGGTTTCCGAATGTTTTGGACTTCTGGAATGGATTCTGTTTGACTTCCAAGGTATGGCTGTAGAAGAAGTTGGGTCATCAGTTCAAGCTAGGATGTAACAGGCAACACCCAAGCTACATTTCACGTGCAACAAAGGGCCCCTCCCCACCTCCCCACCCCCCACTACAAAAGACCTAGAAAAACTGGAATATTGATCTGTGCCCTTAAGTCCCTTTGTTTAAGCTCCTTGCATTTCTGGATGCCCAATTTGTATTTATAGACAGATAGGGTGGTATGGTATTTATGAATATTTTTTATACATGCACTGGTGCCGCTAGGGCTGAACAAGAGGGCATATGTCCAGGCCCTGCACTACCCAGAGGGTTCTGCACAGGTGGGCCCTTATCAGAGAGGAGATGGGGTGGGCCTGTTTCTTAACCTTTAACAGAAGGGCTTGTGGTGTTCACAGCGGAATAAGTCTCTCTCTGCTCCAGAATCTCTATCACTCCAGAGCCACTCCAGGAAGGGTGACTAGTGGACTTGCCCTACTATCTTGAGCCTCTTCAAAGTGATGTGATGCCAAATTGTATCATGTCATTCTGAGCACCTAGGAAGTTTAGGAAATGACAGAGGGGGGACACATAGAGGGGGTTGCGCTGCTGTGAGTGATTTAACTTAAAAACAATGCCAGCAGTGACCCTCAGTCACCGTGTCCATTTAAGTTAAGAGGTAAGTGGAGTGATGGGGAGGGAGAGCAGAGTGGTCATAAAGATGAGGGCAGAGCAGCAGGAATTTGGGGTGGGGGTGGGGTAGAAGATTTTATCAGGCCTGATCTCCGATTTAATATCAGGTTTTTTTCCATAGTGATGGGCTTGCAAGCCCAACCTGTTCCTTCCTCCTCTGCTTGGTGACAGGCCAAAGATCCATGAATGAATGTATAGTGAGAAAGTAATGTGAGAACTGTCTTTTCTAGTTTATTTCTTGCTCTTCAGAGACAGTTGAATATGCTTACATACCCGGTGAGAGAGCAGAAAGTCTACTTTCAAGATTTAGAGAAAATGCCAGTGGAGCCTGGTTTATTAGACTGAATGGGGGCACTATCTCAACAACCTCAGTCTGCCTGCAGATTTCCCTCACCTGTCTACCTTCATACAATCAGTACTGGTGTGTGTGTGAGAGAGCGACCTTGGTTATCATCTTTCTTCTGCTTAATCTCAGTTTTGCCCTTACAGAATTCTGCAGGGAAGAGGATGGGGACAACCCTAGAATTGGCTCCACCTGTCACTGGTGCTGGTTCCACCTACTGTGCCCTCCTAATGGGCAACAGCTGCCACTACAAAAATGCCACTACTATTTTCCATTCGTGGCAATACCCTTCTAAGTTACTTCCAGATTGGACAAAGGAGCAGAGGTGATGCTCTTCAAGTTTGCAGACTAAACTAGAAGACTGAAACAGGATTCCAGGTGATCTTGACAGAACAGAGAATGAAATAAAGAAACTGTGTTTTTATGCCTTGGTATTTGCTGCCCTGGGCTCCTTTGGAAGGAAGGACAGGATAGGGGGGAAAGGCAATGCAAAGCAGCGCTGGCAGGGCAGGGAGGCCAATGCAGTTGTAGGCTGCATCAACGAAACTGGAGTACCTACTTCATTAGAACTAATGGTACCACTCTGATTTGGCTACGGTGAGGCCTCACCTGGAGTGCTGTGTCCAGTTACACACTCAACTAGGCAAGTCACTCACTCTCAGTGAGTGAACCTACCTCACAGGGTTGTTGTGAAGATGAAATGGGGAGGGGGAGAAGGACTGTGTATGCCACCTTGGATAAAAGGTGGGATAGAAATACAATAGTATATGAATACCAAGAGTGCTAATCATAGTGAATTTCCTGCATCACCAGGGAAGTAGATTAGGTAACCTTAGATGTCTTTCCCAAATTCTATGAGAATTCAGACACATGCACCCTTAATGATGTTAAATTCTCGAGAATAATCTTTTGGAGAATATTCTCGATTAATGAGAATATTAGAGAATTTTCATTTAAAATAGGAGAATATTCATTTTAATGCATTGAAAATGATATAATTAGTTAATATACAGTGTTACCTCAGTTTAAGAACAGCCCTATTTACAAACTATTCAGTTTATGAACACCGCAGAACTGGAAGTAGTCTCTCGGTTTGCGAACTTTACCTTGGTCTAAGAACAGAAGCCGAATGGTGGAAGGGCACCGGTGGCGGGAGGCCTCAAAAGGGAAAGCACGCCTCAGTTGAAGAATGGTTTTGGCTTAAGAATGGACTTCCGGAATGGATTAAGTTCGTAAACCAAGGTACCACTGTACATGTTTATTCATGGGTAAAATTGTTCAGATGGCAACTTGTTCACATGCTGTTACACATAATTGTATAGGCCTAGGTACTTTAAGTTTATAAAGCATTAAAGCAGGGAAGGATAAAACAGATAGGTCACTATTTCCTGAATACAATGCCCATCACACTCAGAAAAGTGTTGCATTTAAATTTGGAGCATCTGTCTTCCCTGTGTTTATGTGTTAAACAACAACAGGGAAGTAAGTACAGTTTGAGCTGTAGAACTTACAGTGGTGTGTTTGGCAATTCCAATATGCTCGCAGTGCAGACTGATTTGGTATGCTGGTGGTTTACTAAAGTCACTCAAATTCAGCCCTGCAGGCAAGCCCTATGTTAAAAGACCATCAATTAGACATTTCCAAGAAATGGCATTTAATACTGAAGTGCCAGTAATCAAAACAATACTCTTAAATACCCTCCACATTGGTATGACTTCCCAGAACACATATTTCATAAAAGAAAGGAATTTCTTTTTAAACACAGCAGTGATTTCCCATAATAAATTGGTTTCCTCAATAAATTGGTTCCCTTTTCCTATTTGGAACCCATGTCAGACTCATTCCCTGATCACATGTTTCCTTAATAGCCCATCAGTTACTGCACAGTTTTCAACACACAGTGAAGGAAAGGCCATGAGTGCAAACACACACACACACACACACACACACACACACACACGAGAGAGAGAGAGAGAGAGAGATACTGGTGTTTTCTGGCATCTTAGACTTGTGTAGGTGGTAGAACTACAGACAGATTAATACCCACATTCCAAAGAGTGTGCCCAATTTTAAAGACAATGCCAGCCCCAGGCCAAGTAGCTTTTATACAATCAACTGCATTGCATTCAAAAGGGTTCTCTGACCTGGTACACAATGAAGTCACCAATAGGAAAGAGTGTTCAATTATGGGCAAAACTCCCTAATCAAATTTGCTTCACCAAAACTGCTATTTGCCTTAAAGGGCAGAAGATATAGGTGCATATATGTTTTGTCCTATGAGACAAATAATAGCGTTGGGTCAGGGAGTGACTTAAAAACAGCAAGATTGTGTGTGTGTGTGTGTGTGTGTGTGTGTGTGTGCGAGAGAGAGAGAGAGAGAGAGAGAGAGAGAGAGCTCTTAATTGGAAGAACATTCTATGCAATACAGTTACACTAAATGTGTTGGTAAATGGGTAAAGTGAGAGAGATGGCTAACCTCATCTGCTAGCACAACAGCTAACATAAATCACCATGCAGCTTCAATTAGTACTGCCAAACACCCCTCCCCTCAAAAACCCCCACCTTTTGAGAGATCAGTCACATCTAGTTAGGCTCTTGAAAGTGTCCCCCCCACCCCCGCAATCAGAGTGAAAAATGTCCCAAAACAAGGGTACGAGTAAGGTTCCAGGTGCAGTCTTTAGCATCAGAAGTTAGAAACCTAGCATGGAAACATGCAGAGAACTCTTGCTTGCCAAACAAACAGAAAATATACTTGGCTTAGAGGTAAAGAGGTAAATCTCTTGGAGGAAGCACACATGAATTACCAAAAGTTATACGTCCACCTTATCTAGAAATATGAAAGACAGTTCCCAGAATTGCATCACACACAAAAAAAAAACCCGGTGGTGGTAGTGGGGGTTTGAGAATATGAAGAGGGTGGGATTATACTGATGGGTAAGGGACTCTGTTCTCAGTGTTAGGACCCAAGTTAAACAAAAACAAAGAACCTGTACTCTGGGACATAGATGAGAGTGAGAGCACAACTAGACCAGACACTGATGTCATCATGGGCAGGTTTAGCACCTATCCTCAGCTGGGGCCCAAAGCCTGTCTTTCATGTGTGTTTCTGGAGGCCCAAAATCAAAACACATGTACTAACTCTAGCAATTGATTTGTTCTAATTGAACCACTGAGCCTCTTGGGCTTGCCGATCAGAAGGTCAGAAGTTCGAATCCCTGTGACGGGGTGAGCTCCCGTTGCTTGGTCCCAGCTCCTGCCAACCTAGCAGTTCGAAAGCACACCAAAAAAAGTGCAAGTAGATAAAAAGGTACCGCTCTGGCGGGAAGGTAAATAGTGTTTCTGTGTGCTGCTCTGGTTTTGGTGTTCCGTTGCGCCAGAAGCGCCTTAGTCATGCTGGCCACATGACCCGGAAAAACTGTCTGCAGACAAACGCTGGCTCCCTCAGCCTGTAAAGCGAAATGAGCGCTGCAACTCCAGAGTCGTCCATAACTGGACTTAACCGTCAGGGGTCCTTTACCTTTTTTAATTGAAGTGCTGATTTGGTAGCCTTATCCAAAGGCTAATTGTAATTTAGAGACTTAGGTGTATCTACAGGACAATCTTAGAAAGGTTTATATCAGTTTAACAACAAAACTTATCTCTCATGAGCTATTTTGTGACATGATGGGCATATGTGGTGCTGTAAATGACAGGCCTGGTACTCTGTACAGCAGTGTGTGCATCCACATGATTCCTGCATGCCCTGCCTCACTGCAAGTGCATTTCCCAGCTTGAAGCCTGATGGAAGCCTGTGCATGGGCTTTTGTTTGCACTGGACAGACACACTAAATTTGGCAACCATCTGTGCAATTCAAACTTAAATGTAAAGCATTTTTCACATGCAGGGTTCTGTATGTCCAATACAACCGTCTTTCTCTTCAGAGAAGGCAAATACCTCAAAAAGGGAGTTAAGCTATGTAAAGTTCAAATGCCTCTGAACACTATATGAATAATGCAACAGATGAAGATTCAGTAATCTTAGCTGTAAAATGAAACTAGTTAGATGTTTCTTTGGTAGCAATCCAATGTAAGACTTAGTAAATCTTTGATGTCCCTTTGTTTAATCGTAGGACAAATAATGGATGAAGTTTGAAACTGTACAGCCCATTTCCCATGAATGTTGCCTGCTGAAAGGCTGAACTGAAAAGCAGGTACTTGTCACTGGGTGCAATGCAGGTACAACTGATATCCATTTTGCACAATTCACTTGTGATGTACCAGTCTGTCATTGCATGTGCAAGTACAGTAGAATCTCAGTTTTCAAACATTATCCGTTCCAGAAGACCATTTGATTTCCAAAATGTTTGAAAACCGAGGATCAAAGGGCTGTTGGCAAAGTCTATGGTGAAAATTGAGAAATGTGCCTTGGAATTCGTTCAACTTCTGAGGCATGTTTGAAAATGGAAGCATTCACTTCCTGGTTTTCGGCGTTCAGCTTCCGAAACTTTCGGCAGCTGAGACGTTCGAAAACCGAGGTTCCACTATACATCTTTAAGGTACAGTCATTTAAAAACAAAAAAATGAGCAAATATTTGTTATTGTTCTGCTTATCCTATTCAGCTTTCTACAGTCTACAAGACACTTCCCAAAATGTGCATACTGTATTTTTCCATGTATAAGATAACCCCTATTTTTTTGAGCCTAAAATTAAGAAATAAATATTTTAATCATTCCGTGTATAAGACAACCCCCAATTTTAAACTTTAAAAAATTGGGGGGAAATATAGTCTTATATATGGAAAAATACAGTACATTTATTAATTCCATAAATGATCTAGAATACTCAATACTTTTCAAGATCACCCAGCCCCATATGTTTGAGACTTTCCTCTGAGCCTTTGCTCTGCATGGCTTCACTATCTGGGTGGCAATGCAGAACAAGGTCTTCTCTACTGGGGCAGTAATAATAATATTGTAGTCCTCTCCATAAAGGTAGTCTATAAACATAAGACTCCAAACATCCAAACTTTCCGATCAGACATCTGAATGGCATACTCATCACTGGGTAGGGGATTTCCCATACAGCTTTCACTTTTCCAGTTGCTGCTGGTGCTACTTTCTCCACACACTTTAGATGTAATACGCATTTTTATGTGGTTGCACTTTTAGATTTTCCAACACCACAATGAACAAGCTATCCATCAAACCATTCAGCATATTGTCTGCTGAAATGTATAATCTTGTGATAAATATGCCAATTCAATAATTGAGTGTTGCATTTACTAAAAACTCTAAATCAAACTTCACTGGTAGATGCAAGTCTGCGTAGACCTTCAGTTTCCATCTGTAATGATTTTAGAACTAGCCATTTATTTTGCATTAGCAAACCAAACTGAAAGTTTTATTTCTTGATTTAAATAAAAGCAACAGCCGCAAGATAATATTTCATGTTAGTTTCCACAGCAGTGGCTACCAATATTTCCTGTTTCTCGCAGAAACTTTCTGGCAACCAGGTCATATGGCACTGCAATGCATTTCTAGGTGGATTAGATCCAGACTAAATTAGCTATGCTTTAGTCATGGGCTAATTTAAGATCCCATTATTCCAATGGAACTAAAGTGTGGCTAGGCTGCAATCCTATACAAACATGGGAGACTAAGTTCAAGAGAACTCAAAAGGGCTTACTTCTGAGTAGACATGTATAGGACTGTACCATTGCATTGGAATGCAACTCAATGTACATTTGTTTTAATGGTCTCTTCATCTAACAACAATTCTCATAATAATCGAAGTATTGATAAGTCACTGGACTAAATTAAATTCTCTCTTGTCTTTCGCACTAAGCCAACTCCAGCCAGTAAAAAAACATACCCCTGAGTTATAAAAACTTACATGCAATCACACACAAAAGGGGACACTTTCTTAGTCATTCCGTGTTTAGGATCAATTGCCAATGACTCAGTAAACCTTTTAGGCAAGTTTCTTGAGGTCAAGAGATTTGCCAAAAGATAAAGGTTTCCTTATGAAGTACATTACAGACACTATCAGTTACTCATCCTACTCATTTCATGGTTAGCATCTGTCTAGTTAATCACAGGCTCTTTCATCTGCCCAGAGGCCATCAGGGAAGACCAAACGCCAGTAAGACACACAGCAAAATTATCCTCCCCATCTCCCCATCCATAAATCATGCAGCAATGTGTGTGCGTGTGTACGTGTGCTCTTAAGCATTCTTTGTTAGATGATAGTACTGCAATCATTCCCATAATGTCCATAAGAGAGACCCCCCCCCACTCAATACTACAGTTTAATTTGCTTCTTAGTTTAAACCACACCATGGTCTAGCTAGCACTACACACAGAAAAATTGTTGCTTCATCCATACGCCTTCTAAATTAAAACACACACATCCCCATTCCTATTTTAGAGTGCAGTTTTTCATATTCCTTCATCTAATACAGATATAAATGTTCCCAAACCACTGGTTTCTTTTTGAAAACCAATGTATCTCTTTGCTTTCCAAGTTTCTGTAAACACATCATTATATTTTAAAAAGGAGGGTGGGTGGGGGAGTCAAGTTTTACTTTTCCCAGCATTCTTCTTAATTAGGTGCCTGCTGCCAGGAAACTTTCATGTACTTTGTGTCCAGTTTGACCATTTAAACAAATGTCTACAGCAGTCAGCAAGATGGACAGACAGAAAGGAAGAATGAACCCACAGGGGCAGTTGCTCTGCAATTTACAAAGCTATTGTAAGAGTACCACCAACACCAATTTCTCTCAACTCTCAGTTTGAGAGATCTGACAAAAACAAACCAACAGCACGAGTACACAAGTTGACACTGCCAAAAGGATCCTTTCGTAAGTTTGCCAATGACCTGTTGCACTTTGAGAAAAAGCATGAGAAAAATAGTCTTGAGGTTATGGGCCACTTACTTGACAAAACACTTCTGCAATATTTGTTAAATCATGGGATGGTTTGGAAGATTGGCCTCAATTCAAAACTGCACATATCCCTTTTTGTGTTTTGGATTTTACTATCCTCACTGAAACTTTTAAACTTGTTTATGCTGGAAAGTATGCTTACCCTGACCTTTTCTGCTTTCCCCAGTGGTATTTTTGCTTTAAAATGAAAAGAATAATCTTCCTTAAAAGTGCAAAAGGAAAAAGAAAAAGTTGCACCCCCCCCAAAAAAAAAACCCTGCCTATGTGTGAGAAATCACACATGCACCTAGACTGAAACAGCTGCTGCCACACTGGCATCCCAACTGGACTTGAAAAAACTAAAGTGATGCCAAAGACTGCAAATAAAGCAGGGTTGCCAAAGCATGTCTCCAATTACAGAAAGATTAACTAATACAGGAAGATACACAGAAAGAAGCGGTCCAGAGTAGAGCCCAGTGCAACTAGCTAACATATACGATCACGTTACACGATTCTTATGTACGTAACTGCATTAAATCAGCCATCCTACAGCTTCCCTGTTCAGCATATTTACTTACCTGATACACAAAAGGAACACACAGAACTGCTACACAGAAACCCTCTCATCTTACCTTTCCTGCGTCTAGTTCACACCAGTGTGGAACGTCTCTCCATGAAGCGGTAAGGCAGACCAGCTGCAGCAGTAAAACCAGCACTTTGGGAACTGAAGTGGAGTTGAGCAGGTACTCAATGATATATACAGATTAGTCAGAGGAGAGAACACCAACTTCATGACTCAGTGATTCTTCACTAAGGCTTTCTAGCTCTTGCAGTTTCACAATAAGAGTCCCTCCAAGGTCCCGGGAATCCAAGCAGTCAGTTGCTAAAAAGCAATGTTTGAAAGCGGGGGCGGAAAAGGGAGAATACTGTCATGGTCTTTCATTTCTTCTGGGCTCCTCTTCCTTCGCCACAGTCTGCTAAAGCTCTCTCAGGGTCGCCTTAGAGGAAGGCAGGATTTTGGAATGTTTTAAACGTCTCCATGAGGGGCTCCTGTCCAGATAGTAGCAGGCTGCTTTAGCAATAGTCTCTTTTCCACGGTGCCTTTGTGTCTGTTTCCATTACAAATTACAGAGAAATCTCTAATAAATCAAGCATGAGAAAGAAACAGCCTGGGTTTTGTGGTGTTAGTGCGTTTTAAAATGGCAGTGTCTGAAAGAGTTTTGCCACAGGTTCTTACAGCGGCACGGGATGGAGATTATATTTTCTTAGGTGTCACAATACTTTTTTTTCCCCAAGAGGAGAGAGTGGCAGAAAGGAAATGTATGGCATAAGTTTAATGAATGGGGAATTACTGCTTTGCTTTCCAGAGAAATACTGTGTTGCCTTTTTTGCCCCTGTACACCAACTTAGAGGGTTGTTGTTGTGTTGTTTTTTTTTGCAATATTAAGTAGTTTATAAAGGTAAAGGTAAAGGTACCCCTGCCCGTACGGGCCACTCTTGTCAGACTCTAGGGTTGTGTGCTCATCTCACTCTAGAGGCCGGGAGCCTGCGCCGTCCGCAGACACTTCCGGGTCACATGGCCAGTGTGACATCGCTGCTCTGGCGAGCCGGCACCAGAGCAGCACATGGAACGCTGTTTACCTTCCCGCTATAAAGCGGTACCTCTTTATCTACTTGCACTTTAAGGGTGCTTTCGAACTGCTAGGTGGGCAGGAGCTGGGACCGAAAGACGGGAGCTCACCCCGCCGCGGGGATTCGAACCGCCAACCATACGATCGGCAAGTCCTAGGCACTGTGGTTTTATCCACAGCGCCACCTGCGTCCCTTAAGTAGTTTATAAATGCTTTTAAATAAATAAATAGCGCTGCAGTTAAGCCATTATTAAATAAGATCTATGCATATTTGCAACAAAGACAGTCACAGTGTACACTACGGGACTCTCACAGAGAAGAGGCCAAAGGTAGATCTCAATCTACTGACAGATCTCTGGATGCTTTGGAAGACAGATCTCTGCATGCTTTGGAATAGATTTATGATTTATTTCTTTTTTAAAGAATCAGCAGTAACAAAAGGGTGACCCAACTTTCCCTTTCAGCTCGGGAGAAAAGTGGATTTTTGTAAGAATGGATTCTAAGCTCATTTCTAGTAATGAAAACAAATTATTGGGCTGTAATAAAATGTGTCAGAATTTAAATGTGGCTCACCCCCCCCCCCCCGACTACTGTTTTTCTCATTGTCCCTGTTGGAGGATCTCAAGGTTCTGTTGAAAAGCAAGAACAAAGTAGATTCACCGGCCTGTATTATGCCCATCCCAGTGTTAGAGAACGCTTTGAACGATTTCCCTATGTTCATGCATCCGTCACCAAAATAACTTACCCTAAAAGCAGCCTCACTAAAGTATATGCAGCCAAACCCAACCTGGTGCCCTCCAGATGTCTAGAACTACAACTTCCATCTGCATTGAAGTCCCACCCTCTTTATTGGCTTAACCTTAACAATCTAAAGCTACTCAAAATAGTTAAAGTACTTCTGAAAGACACCAAGGAAACAATGGAGGAGTGTGCCTTTGGGGGTGAAGTCAAACTGTTGGGGGTTGTAGTGCCTGCTGTGGCTGTAGAGACCGATACAGGAGAGACATGTTTTGTTGCAGCCGGGACAGATGAAGGTGTCTGGCTGGGCCGCTGCAGATGTACCATGGTATTTCTTCTTCCCATCACTCTTCCCAGTGGTCATTCTTCCTCTGGTCACTGCTGTGGATACACAACCTGTCTGTCTGTCTGTCTGTCTCCAAGCCCTGCAGTCGTCTGCAAGGGATTCCCACATGGAGGGTTGATGTTGCCAGCCTTCATGTCATGTTTGCAGACATCTTTGTAACACAGAGTTGGTCTGCCAATGGGCTTAGTGTCTGAAGCCAGATCCCAGTAGAGCACGTCCTTTGGTATCCTGACATCTTCCATTCCATTCCATTCTCAGTTAGGGCTGAGAATACCCTGGAGAACCACCAACAGTCAGACTGTACTGATGAGCTACATGGACCATTTGTCTGACTTGAGGTGCTTCCCCACCCAGGGGGTACTCAAGTACCAACACCTCCTTTTTTTGTTACTGTTAAAAAGTGTGGCACTTACTGTAACCATAGTGAGTACCGGCACCTATTTTTCTAGGGGGAAAAGCACTGCTGACTTGATATAAACTCCTCAGTTATGTTGGACCCATAACATTAAGGGTTTTGTAGATTCAAAGGTGCCCCTAAGGTACAGGAAGCGCTCAGGGCCAGCCTGCCCATGAGCTGCGGTGAGGCAGTCACCTCAGGCAGTAGATTGGGGGACAGTTGTGAGGGGTGGCAGATACGGGTCCCTGGAATCACATCACACCACTTGCCACCTCTTCCTCCTTTGCCTGCTCTTCTCTGGCTTCCTTTTGGTGGCGGCGGTGGAGTAAGGTTCGGTGGGGGGATTCAGATTTGTCAGGGCAGCTTCATCGGGTAGTAACATCTTTTTGTTTTGCTTCAAACACCAGAACTTCGTGGGCTGGCCCTGAAGTGTTGATGCATGGTCAAATGATGCCAGTTTGCACAAATCTAGTCCCCCAATATTATCAGCTGTCTGCTGAAACCCAGCATCTGCAGAAACCGCACAGGAAACATTCTAGTGATATATAGTGATGAGCCATAACCACAGATATCTTTCTGTAAAGAGCACGGAAGAACACAGAAGATGTCCTGTCCAGGGCCTGAAGCCATATCGTAAAAGCATTGCAGTCAATAACACTAAATGACGTTTCGTCATCAGTCTCTGGAAAGAGATTGGCCAGGAAAAAGACAATCTAACTTGCTCCTGTGGCTTAAACAGCTTGATATGTCAAACTCGGCAGATGAAGGTTTGCATAGCATGGAGATAAACAATATCACCTGACAATATCTGCACATCAAGCTGCTGCTAAAGGAACAGCCAAAGGTGTTCACAAAAAAACTGGTGATCTTTCTCCAGAAGCAGCAATACTTTTTCATTCATTGGTCTCTGGCAGAGCACTGTCAGCTGAAATGCAAATTTCAGTCTCAGTAAAGAAAGTAGGCAACATCCAATTTATACCTGAAGCGTTAAAGCAGCTACCTTTTCAACCTCCTTCCCTAAAAAGAGATCAGAAGCTACCTGTAACTGACTGCTCAGAGACTGAATGTACTGTAAGTATACTTTTAAAAAAGCAGTTAAATGTTATCTTAAAAGGGGCAACAACAGCATGATACAGAACATTCTAATCCAAAATTGTACAGTTCACAATTCATGTTTGATGTATACCCTGGAATAAAGATATAAAAAGTATTTTCATCATTTGTTTCGGAGTAAATAGACACTGATTGTAGGTATTACAAAAGACAGAAATGAAAATTCCTTCGCAATATCAGAAGGGCATTGCTGCTTGCATCACATTACAAAATCCATTAAACCACGCAGTTTCTGACGCAGTGTGCCTTCTTCAACAAAGGTCAATTGGATTATAGAGCACAATTTAGTTGGGCTCAGCTGGTTTCCTGGCACCATGGATACCAATGTGATGCCATAGTTACAACTCGGTTAAATTCAATTCCAAGTGTCAACTATTTGCCATCATCAAATGGTTTTAAACTATGTGATGTTATGTGAGATAACATCACTGATCATAAGGGTGTAAATACACCTGGGTTTTTTATTGCCTTTATTATTCTCAGACTAGTTTTATGATGCGCTCTGTTCTTTTATTTCCAAACTGATTATACATAATAAAACTGAAACTCTCCAATAAAGTCATTGGCTTTACCAGCTTCAGAGCAAGTCATGATATTAAACCAACTTCAAAATGTGGCTTGTTCTGAACCTAGCAACCAGTTTTGCATTGCAGACAAAACTGGAAATGATTTAATTAGAGCAGGAATAAAGAACCTTCGATCAGCCAGATGTTGTTGTTGTACAACTCCCAACAACCCCAGCCAAAACAGGACCAAAGCTCATGGGAAATGGAATCAAACAACATCTGGAGGACCACAGGTTCCCCATCCCTAAATTAGAGGCTTCCTGGTTTGGTTGCTTATGCTGTGAAGGGAGAAGCAAAGGTGTGTGAGTGTGAATATTCATACCTCATATTTCTCATTCATATATCATATTTTAAGTCAATATATGATAATAAGAACTGCACCACCCTATTTTTAAGATTTCAATTGAGTTTTGTTATTTGCATCCCAGAGCAGATTCACTTGATCCACGTCTCCTCGGGCAGTATGGAATCAGACCCACTCTAGAATACGAAACTCACCCAATTTTCATTTTATTTAATTGGAAATAAATCCAAATTTTATTAAAAGACACACAAAAAATCTTGTGTCATGCTAAAAACATTACAGCTAAAGTAGTTTACAAAAATATTGCTACCAGAAACATTCTTTGGAGCTTTAACTAGAGTCTTGGAAAGGCATTTATATATTATAGAAATAATCTTGGAAAGCTGCTCCATCATTCACCTTTCCAAAGTGATACAATTATCTATAGTAGAGGGGTGCAAAGCTACTTTTGAAACTGAAAATGATTCAGGAATCTAGAGTCGTGAATAGTCCACATAACAGATGAAGCGATGTTCTAGCTAAAAATAATAATTGCATTCACTTTGGCATTATTCATAATTGCTAAAATAGTCATGTAGCTGTCCTTTCAAGTAGTCCTCACAATGCAACCCAGGAAGAAGTTATTTACAGCTGTAGAAAGTGTGTTTCAAGTGGTGGAAAGTCATTTTTTATGCTTTACAATTGTCACCTTGTAGATTATAGCCAGACACAGTGTTGTCAACCTATATTTTCTGACTGCTTGTGGGGGAAAAATGTGATGGGTTGCAAACTTGATTACAAATAGTACAAGAGTGATAAAACTAGGGCTGCTACTTTAATTATGTTATGGCCATGACAATGAGGAATACAGGCTATACTAATACAGTTTTTAAAAAGAATTTGTCATCCACACTGTGGAATGATTTCCTTGTGGAAATCAGGTGAGCTCTGACTGTGGGACTTTTCCACTGATGACTGAAAGCTTATCTGCTTATCTGCTTACCTAGGAATTCCCCTGACTGGTTCTCGGCATTCCTGGTTACTGAGATTGGTATTTTAACTTTATTGAGGTAGTTTTATTGTGGTAATTGTTGTTGTTGTTTTGTTGGTGAATCACCTCAGCATTTCTTTTCAAAATGAAAGGAGATGTAGAAGATTTTAGCAAACTAAAAAATAAAAGAGAGCCACAAGTAGGTAAAATATTTTTGCAGGAACACCTCAAAGCTATGAGCCTAAGTGGACAGTTGATCCCAGTGATGGACATTCCTATTCTGACTGGCCTCTTGTTTCCTTGTTTTGATCTCACAGTTCTGCTTTTACAGAAAAGGAATGAAGGGGGTGAAGGTCAAAAATAACGTGGCAATGAAGATTCTTTAAAGAAGTTCACTCAAGGAGTTATGCATTGTTTGTTTGTTTGTTTGTTTGTTTGTTTGTTTGTTCCAAGAACCATACTGGAAATATTTGCCATCGTATATTAAGTACAAGGGCACAGAACGTTTCTGAAAGCTGACATTCTGAACTACCTAAAAAGCTAGGGCTTTCATGGGTCAGGTCCATCAGGTACCAGTTACCTACTCTAGATTTTATGTATGCCTGGTTTTATTATCATTATTAATTAGTATTATTTATAATTTTATATCACCATCAGTGTGCCTGGCACTTTAAAAGTTCTTGTGTTGAGAAGGTTACAATCTATGGGCCTTTCCTCACTTACCATTTAGTTGGTGTTTCATCCAACGTTTTAAAGAGTGAATTTAGCCCACATCTCACTATGGCTGTGGGGGTTTTCCTTTCCACACTAATGGTGGATGGTTTCTGAATGGAGACAAGTTCCAAGGCTGCAGTCACACTCCTATTGCACCCTTGTGTTCCTCCAGGCAGACAACGTTTGAATTATGAGCATCTGCATGAGGACAGCTCTTTCACAGCATTTTTTTTTTTTTTGGGGGGGGGAGGTAGTTATTTAATTCCTAGTATTTCGTGGGAGAATAGGAGATCAGAAGAGGAACTGTGTGTTTGCCTGAGCTATGGCCAACTCGGTTACTGTGATGACATTTTATCTGTAGATAACAATCACTAGGATGGGCAGTACTTTGACACAGTACCATTACCTCTGTCTGCCACATCTCTGCTCTGAAATGTGCTTGCAAACTGACAGCCAGGATCAGTCAGGGGGAAGTGGCATAAAGCAGATGTCTCACAAACCACACCCACCCTGCACACAGAAACCAGGACGATGCTTCTACACAAGCCACACAAATTAAAACACTGAGGATCCATACTGTATCTTTCACAGAAGTCGGATTTCCCCCCCCCCCTCCGTATAAGAGAAAGTACATTTTTGAGTATATTGTTCCTGAGTACTAGCTGAATGACTCTAATGTCATGTGGCAACATGCCAACAACAGAAACAAACAGCAACTATTCCACTATAAATGGTAAGTATGGAAAGGCCCTAAAAGTTTCTATATTGATGAAGCAAAAAAGCAAGAGGAGGGAATTGGAGCTAGGGGAAAACAGGGAAAGAAAATGAAACTGTTTCAAGTTGTTTATCCAAAGCTGCAGCAAGTGGGGAAGGAGCATAGCTGTCAACGTTTCCCTTTTCTTGCAAGGAATCCTCTTCGGAATAAGGGAATTTCCCTTTAGAAAAGGGAAACGTTGACAGCTATGGGAAGGAGGAGGTTGAGCCAAACACTTCCCAGAAAATAATAGGCTTTGAGAAGCGATTTAAACGTAATAAAAGATCTTCATGCAGGTGTTCTGAGTGACACACTTTTTCTGCAACTGCCTCCAGACCGCACCCATTTCCCTTACAAAAAAACATTGCTTAAATAATTGCACATTCTTTTAACAATGCAATTAAAAGTATGCATAGCAAATAATCACGGAGACACCATGGCAGATCATTAGAGACTAGGGATGGGACCTTCCTGCCAGTATATATAATAGGTAGTAGATGAAAAAGGAATAACATAGCCCAACCCTAAACCAGGCTCTACTGATCTCTCTTCTTTTCCTTTATTACTTCCATACGCATGGTCGGCGGTTCGAATCCCCACGGCGGGGTGCATTCCCGTCGTTCGGTCCCAGCGCCTGCCAACCTAGCAGTTCGAAAGCACCCCCGGGTGCAAGTAGATAAATAGGGACCGCTTACCGGCGGGAAGGTAAACGGTGTTCCGTGTGCTGCGCTGGCTCGCCAGATGCAGCTTGTCACGCTGGCCACGTGACCCGGAAGTGTCTGTGGACAGCGCTGGCTCCTGGCCTCTAGAGTGAGATGAGCGCACAACCCTAGAGTCTGGCAAGACTGGCCCGTACGGGCAGGGGTACCTTTTTTACATAACCAGGTACAGTACAACCTTAATGAAGGACCGTAAGTCACAATTGTTGAAAGCATGAGACACAAAAGAAACCAAAAGCTGCTGACTTTTTTCTGACTTATCCTTTCCCCCTTGAATTTAGCAATATATTCCAGCAGCAGTGTGCATGCTAATGTGCATGCTAATCACTTTTCAACTGTAGTATTTTCTGGATTTATAGCTATTTACCACCTTTCAAAAACGGCAACGGAAGGTTTTGGTTTTTTTTGCATTTTTGTTGCTTGGTTTTGAATGCCTTATAAAGCTTACAGGGCATAGTGTGCTGGGCTGCCGACCAACCAAAAGAAAGAACAGCTGAGCCAGATCACACTCCCGCCACACAACTTTAGAGCAGAGTTGCCAGAAATGTAGGGGGCAAGCCCCTCCCCACTCCCTGGTTCTCCTTTGCCATTTCTATTAGCTGGGCACCTGGTCAGCATTTGTGCAGAGCCTCAACACAGAAAACGTTGCTGAATTACTTCCTGTCCCAGTCCCACTCCATCCTACATAGGGAAAGGGATAAGACAGCTTTTTGAAAATGGTATAGCCCCCCCCCCCAGAGAATAGCCTTTAGAACTGCAATGTTGGGAATCTCCAATTATTATTATTTAAGTAATTACCCATTGCCATCTTTCATATTTGCTATAACATCTAAGCACAATGAAAATGGGCACAGGCAGTTGTTGACATAGCCCTCATCCTATTGCAAAGCAGAGGAGGGCCACAGTTTTCAGAATACTACAAGCATTTTCAATATTAAAAATAGACTAAAAATAAATAAATCACAGAACCGCAAGCTGTCAACTAATTTGATTAAACATTTTCAACCTAACTGATATCTCTGAGGAGGGAGCATATACGATCGCCCTTCAGTTTTCAAGGGAAGAGTTGCCCATTATTGTTTCTTTCAAAGAAAAGCTCTACTAAGACGTGGTGCAAAAGTTCTGAGTTTGTCAGAGTTGCTGACAGTGGATTTAACAGGGATAAAGATGGATGGGTTTCCTACACTTTGCTACACAAGAACGTATTCCCTCTCTCCCAGCTTTTCCAAAAACCTTAACATGCTTGTATTGTGAAATACCAGGGCTCCAACTTCCTTATTTGGTTGCTGGAACTGTTCTTTGTCTTGTTCAAACATTCTGGGGAAGCGAGCTGCCTGCCTCCCCTCCATCCATACGGCCTCCAGTCCTCCCCCCCTTTCATACATACTGTCTGGCTTCAAGCAGGTCACTCTGACTCAGCCTCCTTTGTAGCTCGCAAACCAATCCCACAGCAGTTATGCCCATTTATGGAGTCCCTTTCCTTTTGGAAATCAGCCGGGGCAACAGGGAGTTTTCAGCTGTTTGGAAAGTTTTGCTCCACTGCAGACACTGAAGTGAGCACAAAGCATGCGTTTTTCTTGTTACACAGTTTTGTTGCTCTGATCAAAAAATGTGTGAGAGAGACAGAGTTTGGGGGAAACAGCCTAAACACATTCCCACAAACTTTTTGCTTTTAATCTCTTGTTGCAGTTTATGCATGCTATTTTACAAGATATTAACAGTACAGACCAGAGGAGCAAGTTCCTCCAAGTTCCATGGGAGTTAAAGTGCATTTAGGACAGCAGCCTTCCTCTTTAATAGATACCTCTATTCTGTACCTTTCAGATCCCTTTTTGTGCCGCAGTTTCAATATGCTATAAAACTGAAATAAGAGAAAGAGGAATTGGGGTGGGGGCTGAGCTTCCGACGTAAACAGTGTAAGGCCTTTAAAAATATTTCTCAGTGGAACTAAATTGAAGGAAGCATCTTAAAGAACAGTGGTACCTCTAGTTACGAACTTAATTCATTCCGGAAGTCCGTTCTTAACCTGAAACTGTTCTTAACTAGAAGCATGCTTTCGCTAATGGGGCCTCTTGCTGCCACTGCACCGCCGGCACACGATTTTCGTTCTCATCCTGGGGCAAAGTTCTCAGCTTGAGGTAACTCTTCCAGGTTAGCAGAGTTTGTAACCTGAAGCATTTGTAACTCGAGGTACCACTGTACAGTTAGATATTTAAGGGCTGGTCTACTTGTCTAGGCAAAGTATAACCCTCCCACATATTTCTGGGGGTGGAGCTGGTATGGCACTAATCATTTAAGATGAGACAATTGCTAGAGAAATGTTTCCTAAGACATGCAACACTCAAATGACAGAGAAAGCTGAACTTTGTTTCATACACCCTGCTTTTCACATTTGCTTATAGTCACGCGGGCATTTTACTGAACCTTTAAGTCTTTGTGAATGTGACTACAGACAAGACAAGGCTTAGCAAGTCCTATGTTTTAGGGGATGCAATAAAGAATTTAATTCTGACACATATTCCTCAAGATTTGTCTGCCTAGAGATTCCCATATGTATTGAAAATACAGTCGTACCTTGGAAGTTGAACAAAATCCATTCAACTTCCAAGACGTTCGAAAACCAAAGTGCGGCTTGTGATTGACTGCAGGAAGTTCCTGCAGCCAATCGGAAGCCACAGAAGCCCCATTGGGATGTTCGGCTTCCAAAAATAGTTCACAAACCGAACAGTCACTTCTGGGTTTGCAGCGTTTGGGAGCCAAAACGTTCGGGAACTAAGCTGCTCCAAAAGGAACGTACGACTGTACATTACAGGAAATGTTCTAGGTAGGATGGATGCTTACAAAAAGAGGATACCATCCAAAAAAAAAAAAAAAAAAAAAGAGTATATAGATTTGTATAGATTTGATTATTTACATAGATAAAAATTTAGGAAAAATTCTATAATTTGTAATTTAAATAAGAGTAAATCTCATCATAGTGGGTAAGATTGCAACCAAGTGACCTGCATGCCAGCTTAGTCCGCTGCCAAGGTGTTCACTGTTGCTGGGCAACTTCCAAGGTTCCTGCTCTCCTTTCTTATGGTTAGCTTAAAACTAGACCTGGACCAGGCAGTCCTTCAAAGAGAAGACTCCTTCAAACAGAGCACTGTCTTTTTGAAGCATAGGACACATGTCCACCTTAGTTGCAGGACACACACTGTCCTGGTTCTGAGGGTCATTTGACACTTCATAACTGTGGTTGTGTCCAAGTATTGGGGCTGAATGTTCCTCCTTCGCCCACTCAAAAATGTTGTCTGCAACATTACGTCCTGCTAAGCTTCTGAAGCAAGTCGAAGAAAGCTGACCAAAAGAGTTTCCTTAAAAAACAAAAGCGATGTTTAAGTGAATGCTCATTCCCACAATGGATCTGGTTGTGCTTCTTATTGAACAGCTGCAATTCAAAACGCACCCAGCAACTTTTGCCATCTTGATATGGAAGGCGGAAGAGACATCTGTGTGTGATACTGCATACGTGCATAAATCAACACGCTTTTCAGAAAGACATTTCCAAATACCTCGCCAAGGGGTAAAATAAAGGCACAGGCTTATCAGGGAGAGATAATGCAAAATTGAGACAACTCCGGAACACATCTGCCTGCAGACACTGGAATATATATGAGTAAGCACTCCAGCCCATCTGCTATGCAGTGGCTCTGATCTAACACACAGTGAAGCATGAGGACATCCATTGATCCAATAACTTATAATATGCATAATTCCATGTTGGATTGCGACCAATGCATAGCCTATCCTTTATTAGTGTATTGCTATTTTGGGGTGTGTACTGTGGACGTGCATAAATCACCAGAGAAATGGAACGGGATAGTGAAAGAAAGGGAACCAATGTTATGCCACAAGATCTGCCCCCCCGGCATTTACCAGTGAGCCATCATCCTTTAGCCCATAAATGATACAAATTAGTCAATTGTCAAGAACCAACAAACAAAACTCCACATGGTTCACCTCGACATCTACTAGCAAATGCCACAGTTTGTTTCACAAGGGGAAGCCTGTATGTATCTCCAGAGATGGAGCCCTGGTTGTGTGGAGTTTGAGCATTTGTTTTTCAGACATCCACGCCTAATGCGTAATGCCTGGATGTGGGCTGGGGATGCTTCATGTCACTGGGTACAGGACCAGCCAAAAACACTTAGCCTTGAGAATTTTAAGGATCGCTGAGAAATGCCAGCATTCAAAGAATTTCCGACATTTATCATAACGTATAAAGACATAGTATGGGAGGACAGCTTAAATTAGCCTTTGCCTGCCTAGTGTGCTCCAGATATTTGGACATCAACTCTCATCAGCCCCATCCGACACACCAGGCTAGAAAAGGCTGGCTTGGTCATATGTAATATGCCTGCCAGCAAATTGAATGCTGATACATTGCTATTGTGTTTCTACTTTTGCTTGCCTGCCCTGTACTACATCGGCTCCTTCGCCTTCTGTAGCAGGAAACCAAAATGTCCCAATTCACCTTGCAGTGGATGTAACACAACACCTTACCCTCTCAGCTATTCATGTGTGGCACATTCTCCCTCCCCCCAACTTGGGTAGAGGAAGAGGTGACAGGAGTAATGACCAAGCAGGTTGGGGAACAGGGTAGGACGAGATGGGCATATCAGGATTTGATCTGCTGATGTGCTAGGCTAAAGAGAGGTGCTAATATAATAAGAGAACTGACAGCACTATGAACTTAATTTTAGTATTTTCTCCCATCATTAGGTTTCCTATAGATTCTGTATGCAAGAAGCATTCTTGGTGGTCAAATCAAAGGGCATTTTCCCAGAGAAATGTAAATGATGCTTATTGATCGCTTTCTATTCCTTAGAATCATAGAGTTGGAATAGACCACAAGGGCCATCGAGTCCAACCCCCTGCCAAGCAGGAAACACCATCAGAGCACTCCTGACATATGGTTGTCAAGCCTCTGCTTAAAGACCTCCAAAGAAGGAGACTCCACCACACTCCTTGGCAGCAAATTCCACTGTCGAACAGCTCTTACTGTCAGGAAGTTCTTCCTAATGTTTAGGTGGAATCTTCTTTCTTGTAGTTTGGATCCATTGCTCCGTGTCCGCTTCTCTGGAGCAGCAGAAAACAACCTTTCTCCCTCCTCTATGTGACATCCTTTTATATATTTGAACATGGCTATCATATCACCCCTTAACCTCCTCTTCTCCAGGCTAAACATGCCCAGCTCCCTTAGCCGTTCCTCATAAGGCATCGTTTCCAGGCCTTTGACCATTTTGGTTGCCCTCCTCTGGACCTTAACACTTTTCATATAGCTGCAGTGTTTTCCTGCCCTTCTTCTAGTTCACACAGCCCTATTGAACCACAGCTTTAACACCAGAAAGGTAGCAACCATCTCTATTACAACAAAAAGCCAACAAACTGCAGGACGGCGATACAGTTCCTAGATGCAATTTGTAACGCCAGGTAGAGATGATTGAAAACAGGAGCAGTACACCCTGCATTCCAGACATTCCCCTAGAGGGGTTTCACCTTGTCCGGGGGCTGCAGCTGTATCATGGAAGCAGATATTGGGGGGGGGGGGGGAGTCATGTGAAACATTTATCTCCTCTTGATGGAATCCCCTCACTTGCACAATTTACACAGCTGATAAAAGATCTTAGAGAACAGGCAGCAGGAAGTATCAAAACACCTAGAAGGGCTATAACCATGTTTTGGATCAGTAAAAAGAAAGCTTAGACTAATTTACTTATATTGAAAGCCTGCCAAATCATTAGAGTTCAGACTTGTTAACAACACATCCTCTTCTCACATATCCTCATGCTCACTATAAATAATAAATTATATCCTTCAATTATAATTTGCAGCAATTTAGCTGCATTTCATAATGTTTTTCACCTATAAATTACATTAGCCTTCTGGGTTTTTGTTTTGTTTTTAATTCAATTTGAACCACATTGTTTGCAGTGCAGACATTTAGGAAGACAATGAAGACATACCTCTTTGTCCCTTTTTAGTGGGATGGGGGGGATCAGGTGGTGCTTAATCTAATTCCACTCACCCCATTCTTGAGCACTTCTGTTTTGGTCTATGACTGTGCTGCAGTGCTTGTTTTTTCTTCTTCTGGGGGTACTGAAGGGTACGCAGTACTGGCACACACACACACACCCAATGTTCAAAGTGTGGCACTTACTATAACAACGTCATGGTGAGTACCAGCACCCCTTTTTTTAAAGAAAAAAAAGCACTGGTGCTGCAAGTTTCTAATTATACATAATCTGCATTGGATGAAGAGCAGGGAAATAATAACAACAAAATTATGTTTAAAAACATTAAAAAGCTGCCTATTTATAACATCTGTTTTCAGTTGCAAATGATTAGTTAAACAATGGAGGATAATCACAGCAATAAATTAAGATCTATGGAAGATTCTAGTCTGTTCCTGGGAAGAATTTCAGAATGGCCAGTTTTTGTCATTAAAGCCCGGTCTGCATTTCTGGTAAGATTTTTAGTTCTTATGTCAATTGTGAAGGATGGAGAATACACTATGTGCTAACATTGTTTGTAGATAAAAACCTCTTAACAAAAAGAAATTTGATCAGCTAAGCGAGTTCTTACCAGCTACTGATGAACAAGAGAATAATTTGGCTACACATTCCCAAACAAGACCATTTTGAGAACCTTTCCCTAAGAATCTAGGACTAACTAACTAGGATATATTTGAAAAAGACTTAATAGCTGAAATGGATCAGGCTGTTCCTCAGTTTATTATGGTTCATTGCCCTGTTTTTATGTCCATTGAAGTATATTACAAGTATGCTTATCGATTTGTGGATCTTATGATTGGTTGGACATGTTATACAGGGACCCTTTTTGAATATTTACTCATACATAACTTCATATGGGATGGTGACATTTCACATGCACAGCACTTTTACATGATTGTGGCCCATTTACTGACCTAGTGGTACGTTCACAGGCTCCTAAAGAACTTCCATGGAAACATCAGCAGAAATTAAAGGTCAGTGGAGTTCTACTCTTTAGAATGACCCCACCCGTTCTGAGTCACTTCCCTCTATTGAATTTAATGTCCCTTATTGGTATTTTTGACACCCCACCCCAGCTTTATTATCTTCTAGCATAAAATATATTTAAAATATATTCTGGTAGAGTCTCATAGAGGTATATTATTTTGAGGTTATTATTTCTCTCTCTAACTGTACAGATGTTTAGTAGCATTTATCCAATGAGTCAGAGACACTGTAACCACTTTATGTGCTATCAAAACTATTACACTGGATTCCAGTTTCAGGTAGCTTTTTATTACCCTTTAAAGCTCTAAATGGCCTAGGTTTATGAAGAGGCAGAGCTAGCTGCTCCGGCACCTGGAGCGGTGCACACATGCGGTGCACCTGGGGGTGGGGCTAGCTGCCCACGGGGGCGGGGCAAGAGTCCCAGGGGACAGGGCAGCGATGTCACCCACCCTCAGGGATGACACTTGGGGCAGGCTGCACCCACTTCCTCCGCCAGTGGGTTTATGGCATAACTACAAGATCATCTGTTTACTCACCAAGAACAGGTAGCTGAGATGGGGCTGGTTGGGAGCACAGCCTTCTTTGTTGCCATCCCTAGGCTACATCACCAACAGTCCTCCCCTAACCTTAAGAATGTTATTCTTTTGCCTGGGTTTTAACATGCCAGACTGAAAGACTGTGTGTTTGTTTCATCAGCTGTGATCCTGTTTCTTAATCTCCAACTATTCAGATTTTGTTGAAATGCTGATCTTGGGTTGTTATCCAATGCTGAACCAGTGGTAAGGGACTTCCATTTCCTCTCCTCCCCTTACAAGATGTGCTGGAGGGTACCCTTACCAATTTTGAGGGCATGTGTGTTGGGGGCTGGGGGAAGCAGCCACTGGGTGGGACAGGAAAAGGAAAAGGAAAAAGAAAAAGAAAAAGAAAAAGAAAAGAAAGCACTGCATACATGGAAGTTGGTTGCAGCAGTTAAGGCTGCAGCATCAATAAGACCTGAGCATCTTTTAAAAGCAAAAGGCAGGCTATAAATATTTTAAGCCTGGTTAGATCCTTGACAGTGTATTAATAAAGCATTTTTTGCAGTACATTCCTGTAATACCTACTGAGAAGCAAGCCCCAGTATGTTCAAAGAGGCTTCCTCCCAGGTAAGTGCATATAGGATTGCAGCCTAAAGATATATATGATACTTGAATAATAATAATTAAAAAATGAACACAAATACCCTTGTCAAAGCCAAGCCTATAAACAGTAAACAAACTGGTGGTTTAGAAAATAAACGAAAGCAAAAATAAGATAGTATTCCTTCGACCTCATTGATAGGGAAAGGATTTACTCCGGTAAGCACTTTAGGAAGATTAGTAATAGCAGGAGTTCGGTATTACTAAAATAGAAAGAGGAACTTGCAACATTTCAGTGAAGTGAAATTGAACCCATGAAGTGATGTCCAATATTGCACAAGGAAGGGGATAGCCATCTGCACTTCTGACTATTGGGGGAGTATGACACAGCAACATGCACATATCACATGATTCTCATTGTTTCACGATGCCATCACTTACTGATAACTGAGCTAGACTTCAGGCAAGTGACCTCCATGACATTTACTTCTAAGGTACCACAAAGTTTCATCAATGGTGCTGAGTAACTGAACAATATATTTCACTCTGGCTTCATCTAGAAACCTTTTAACATTTAAACCATCACTTCAGTCCTTTTGCCTAGTTTAAAAAGAAGTGTCTGAGAAATGAAGACTACATTGTTCCCATAATTTCCTTATCAGCCCTACTGTACTCAAACTGTGTTTTTACATGGGAAACCACCTTATACCTAATGGGCCTTCGGTCCATCTAGCTCAGTATTGTCTACACTGACTGGCAGCATCTCTTCAGGGATTCAGACTCTGTACTCTTCTAGTCTTACCTGGAGATGTCTGGATTTGAACACAGGACCGTCTGAATGCAAAGCAGATGCTTTACCACTGAGCTCCAGCCCTTCTGCTGGAAATTTCTTTCCAGGTATTCTATATACAGTGTCCTAGCCATTGTAAGAATACATAATACCAGTACAGTCATACCTTGCAAGTCGAATGCCTTGGAAGACGAACGTTTTGGCTCCTGAACACCCCAAACCTGGAAGTGATTGTTCCGGTTTGTGAACGTTCTTTGGAACCCAAATGTCCGTTGCAGCTTCTGATTGGCTGCAGGAGCTTCCTGCAGCCAACTGGAAGCCGCGCCTTGGTTCCCAGACATTTTGGAAGTCAAATGGACTTCCGAAACAGATTCCGTCTGACTTCCGAGGTGCGACTGCATTTGGTATATAATTGGAATGCTATATTTAACAATGCAACAAAGTCTATTAAAGCCTGTCTCTCTATCTTCCTATTATTGATCACCGTATACCCGAAGCTCATTATCTCCACACCAAATATATTTCTTAATCCCCTTTAGCGTCTTCAGAGAACAAACAGCTGTTAATCTGGACCCTGCTAGGCCTACACATACATCACATCCAGCACTTATGGTCTGTTCTATGCAAACAGTAGAGCAGCCATGACAGACTAAAATGGATGACACTTCTGTGTCCTTCCTGTGGAAGCTGCTTGAACCCGAGTGCACATTTTTGCTGCCAATCTGTCATCTTTTCTTGAGTCAATCTTACTTTCTTCCTAAGTGATTCAATGTCACTGCACTGCCATCTCATAGCTGTTTTTTTATATAAAAATAATAATGTTGGGCACTTTCCAAATAAGAAAGTCCAGACTTCATCTGACATTTCCTCCTCAAAGTCTTTATGCCACTTTTCATGTATTCACATTTCACTGATACTTTGAAAATATTTTCTTCCCTCTTGTCTTCATTAGTATTTAAAACACACTTCCCACCCACCCCTTATTACAAATTTGTTTTTCAAATACAGAAGTAAAGAAAAGACTATTGTGAAATAGGCAGGCACATCTTTGATATAATGGGCTAAAAGTTCTGCTTCAATGGTAAACACAAACTGTTACCTACAGCTTGTTTTCAGGAAAGGGAGCTGAATATACACTCCATCCCTTATAAACATTAATGATTTCTATGTTTCTTATGTTGCAGCTTCACAACAATTCAATATCCCTCATGCACAAACCCATTTCATATCAATTTTAAGTTCAGGCAGAGAAATATATATATGCTGCTTGTTCCAGAATAGTCCAACAAAACTACTTATTTAATTGCCGAGATGAATTCTGGTAAAGGATCACTGACAACTGTATATTTTACTTAAAGTTTTCTATGCCAATAAAACTAAGCAGATTGTGTGCCCCAATGATTTTGCCATAACATGAAACACATGTTTCAAATTTAGAGGCAAGCTACAATCCTTGTTAAAATACAGCATGCAGCCCTTTACATTAATTCGTAGGCCTTAGTAATTGCATATTACATTGACAATTGTAACCTTTCAAAATAGAAATAACATGGCAAATGGAATCCATTAAAAAAAGAAAAAAGAAAAAAAGACAAGCCCTCACACAAGAAAAATATGCGCAATTAACATTTTTGCCAAACTGAAATGAAGCTTCTTCCTAGACTTGGCAAGAGAGAGAGAGAGAGAGAGAGAGAGAGACAGAAAGACAGACAGACAGACAGAGAGAAAAGACAACACCACACAAACACACTAGTACCCTATGAGCAGATTTTATAATACACCATTGTTTACAGCTCTGCAGGGCCTATTCTGGCCTGGAAAATCTGTTCTGAAAGACTACTGTGTTCATTTTACAACCTTCACACTATGTCATACTGTAAAATCATGCTGTTATGAGTGTGAGGCAGAAGGCTCCCTCCGTTCTCTCACTTGGCCTTGACTGAAAAGGGATATATAACACATAGGCAACAGGATTTTAAGCAGTGGGTGGAGGAAGTTGACTAAAGAGAAGACATACTGCATAAATAGTTTTATAAACTTAGAGACTATTCTGTCTCAAAATACTGAAACTAAAGGCCATTCAGTGTGAATTTAATTGGCAATATTAGCTTCAGAACAGACAAGACAAGGTGTGTTTTCATACAACTAGGGTTGCCAAACAAGGCAGGGGTAGGCAGAGGGCTGTTTTTCTTCTTCAGAGCCAGGCTGCACTGCACACTATGCATTTTAAACACAGAAACCTGGCAACTATGGTTTGTTAAGGATTCTGGAAATTGTAGCTCTGGGTGGGGGGACGGGACCTACAGTTCCCAATATTATTTGGGAGAAATCATGTGCTTTAAATTATGGTGTAAACACAGCCATATTTGCTAAATAAGCAACCAGAAAGCTGAAAATTAAAAACGACACTCACAACTTATGATAACTCACCAGTTATCAAACTTGGCAGTTCTGGGCTAGTTCCCTGGACCCCCAAAAGAGCTACTCTCTTGACTTTACTTTATGAACTGGTCTGAACTCTGCCCCAACTCCACTCAAATGCCTGTTTTTGTTGTTGTTGTTATTTCAAAAGTTTGCTTTTTATTTGCCTAAACTGTTTAGTGCCTAAGAAACACCAAGTGTTGCCTACAAAATGAAAACTATAGAACATGCAATAAAAACAATCACAGAACTTGTATAATCACACACAGCTAAAAGGTCTGGACTAATAAAAATGTTTTCATTATGTGTGGAAAAGAAACTAGTGCTGGTACCAGACAAAGCGCCTTGGGAGGAGATTTCCCCACCTGAAAAAGGCCCCATCTGTGGTTACCATCCTACGTCACTTCAGAAGGCCTCAGGACTCGAATAATAAAAAATTATTTTAACATACTGTGCTGAATGTATTTTTGGGGATGGAGGGGATACAACGACAAAGAGATTTATATGTTAAAACACTCAGGAAGCTCCAGAAAAAGTTTGAGGGGGCTTATATTGCTTTATAAAACGGGTGGGGGACCCCAGGTCTGGGGGCAAAATGCAGTATCTGGCCTGTAGGACACTCCCCATACCACCCTCACTGCCTAGGCCACATATTTGCCTTGAGTGCCATTTGTCTGGCAGGAATGGGTTCTTAAAGACTTGCTTCTTGCTTGGCTGGACAGAGGATAGAGAAGGGTGTGAGTACAGAAACTAGCTTACTGTATAAAGGTAAAACTCACATTCCTTGCTTTGTACTTTTGCCTTTGGCCTACCCGCTGTCATGTGCTCCCCAGAAGATAGCAAAGAAGGGAATGCGGTCCTTGAGTTGAAAAAAGGGTTTCCACTTCTGCTGCAAAAGACTAAAGGGTGCTTGTGTGGACCTATACTTCAGATATCTGGTGTCAAGGACTGGTTGGAGACAGATGAATGGTGGGAGGGATCAGCTGGGGAACCACCAAGTGAAGAAGGCTCAGAGCCCAGGGAGTGGTGGTGTGACAACAAGTTGTCAGAGGGAAAAGACTGGGAAGAGGTGTCGGAAACTGAGGAGGTAGCAGGGGTTAGTGAGCTGGTAGAGTCCATGGCAGAGGGAAGTCCTAAATCAGAGGCAGAAGCTGAAGTAGGAGGGTGAGAGGAGGAAGGCCAAGAGGCAGAGAGGACTTAGGCTGGGGAAGAGTCATGGGTGTCTCCCCCTTCTGCTGAGACAAGCTCCGCCGCCACCATTAGAAACTGAGATATGAAAGCTAAAAGCTAAATGGCACCTTAATACTAGGTTATGGGCACAACAATGGAATGTCTAGGTGTGCTTTTTGGGTGACAAGAATACAAAGCTGAAAATGAGTAAACTGCAGCTAAAATATTATGTTCATTTTTCACATGGTCTAGTCTTCCCCTGCCTACCCCCCTAATATTCTTAAGAGGGTCTCTTCCCCAGTCTTCAGAGAGTACCTAGAAGCGGGGAGGCAGAAAAGGGTCCTCCTTTCCTTCCACTCTGCAGTTTTAATCTGCAGAAACTGCTTGCACCAATGAAATTTGCTGTTGCAAAATGCGCCTAGAAAAATAGGAGTTTCAAACACTGCTCCCCCTGGTTTCCCAGAACTAGAAGAGGCATGAAAGGGGTGCAGATGTAGTCTCCGATTGCTTGGAAAAAAACTCATGGAGTGTAGGGGACTTAGGCAGTTGTGGGAAGGCAGGGAGTCCACAGTCTCAGTACCTGCTTCATTGAGGCAATATGAGTTGTTGTGCTCATTAGGCCTGACACTCCTACGCAGAATGTGCTTTTGCTAATAAAGTGTTAAGTTCAACTTCCACAGTGTGATTTTCTTGCTCCTGACACCTGGCTTTCTTGAATTGACAGGTGTGTGTGTGTGTGTGTGTGTGTGTGTGTGCGCGCGAGCACGCTTGTGCTTGCATGGAGAGAAAAAATGGGGCTAAAAGGGGTGCATTCCTATACACCTTATTTATATTTTGGTGCCCACAGGGCACCTGATGGTGTCCAAATTGATTTTTTAAAATCCACTGCCATTTATATCTTTCTCTACTTCACAGCAAAAGCAGAGGTCTTTTATCTCTTGTCCTTAAGGGCCTTTTTGTTAGCTTTTCTGATTTGTGAGATGTGTTCATGGCCACCCATGGAGCAATCTCTAAAGGCAGGGCAAGGATGGATTAGCAGGACATTACACAGCAAAGCCCCGCTTCCCTTTACGACTTCCCATCAGAGACTTAAAATCTGAGTCAGTCAATTATATCAGATCATCAGTAAACAGAAGTCTGGAATTTTATCGAAGAGATGAACTAATAGTTTATAGTTTACACAGATAGATGAAAAAAAAGCGGCTGTGAACTTCCTTTGGCTACTTCCCCTCCCCCTTTTAATAACAACAAAAAAGTCCCTGCTGCTAAAATGGAAAGGTTGTGTTATTTTGTTCCGTTTCTAAGCAGATACATGAGCAAACAAGCATGCATACCCTGGGGAGGAGAGTTTATTTTGTATGGTTTGTATAATTCAATTCAAAGCTGGCATGTAACAGCCATTCTAGTGCACTGTGGTGCCTAGACCAGTGGTGCCAAAAATTTGAAGGGAGAACTGGGTTTCTTTAACTGCTTATCAAGAAGCCAGAACCAAAGACCACATGGTCCCAGGTGACCCGAGCCCACTCCCTCTTCCGGTTTCAGCCACTGAAGTGGAGCCATGAGAGATGGACTGCATTTCAACATAACTCTTAACCATAGCTTTAGATGAATGAGCTTAAATGAGCCACAGGTTTACATGCTCTTCCTTCACCTCTCCAGTGATGTTAAGAGAAGGTGATTGGAAGCTTCCACTTCTGTAGTTTAGTGTGTCAACAGTAACCCTAAACTGCGGTCAATAGTGAAGACAACCCAGCTTCATCAACTAGTTTTGAGACTGCTTTGTTTCTGCCAACCATAGTTAAGATTAACCACAGTTTGGTCTGGGTTTTAATGATACAGCAATCTGCCACTTATTTAAATGGAATTGAAAGCTTCTGAACTCCTCAAATCCACGCTGGAAGAGGAGGGCACAGACAAGCCTGAAGCTTAGTGTGACCAATTCTTGTACAGTGGTACCTCTGGTTAAGAACTTAATTCATTCCGGAGGTCCGTTCTTAACCTGAAACTGTTCTTAACCTGAGGTACCACTTTAGCTAAGGGGGCCTCCCGCTGCCACCGCGCAATTTCTGTTCTCATCCTGAAGTAAAGTTCTTAACCCGAGGTACTACTTCCAGGTTAGCAGAGTCTGTAACCTGAAGCGTTTGTAACCCGAGGTACCACTGTAAAACTAAATCACAGCTTAGCATTATGTCCAAACCAGTGCAATGTGTTGCCTTACCCAGGAATAAATCTCTTGCAGAAACTTTCCTAGGCAGCCAGGAATTCAGCTTTGTAAAGAAATAAGTGTCACACTTTTGAAGGGCTACGTGACACTTTGGAAAGTAAGTTGCCTCTGCCTTTTCCCTGCAAGCTTTCTCTGGCCCATAATGAAGAATACAAATTATATGAAACATTTTTACAGTGCAAGGAATGTTAAATAGTATATATCTTCTGGAATGGTATATTTATCTTCTGGAAAGACAATATAGATTCTTCTCCTTGAATTTCATCACAGCTTGAGTATAGACCAACTATCCATCCAGTCTTTCATGCAAATTCCCACATATGCAATGATGTCCCAGATATGAGCCAACAAAAACAGCTCTGCAGACCTCCAACAGACAGTAAGATACAAAGAATTGGCGGATTTTCACATCTACCTCCCCAAGTCACACAGGCTCCCCAGACATGCAGACACATGATATGCAATCAACTACACAGGGAAGCATCACATTGATTGGCAACCCTCTTAACTTCTTGCTGGCAGCTGCATTTACTATTTACAAAGCAAAGAGAATTCAATTCAATTTTAAAAACTGTAAGCCACTATCAGAGCTCTGTGGCCTAGATACATGGACTATAAATTTGAGAAATGAAAGTTGGGAAATTAAACCATGTAATACCACTGGCTAACAACATTTTCTCATTGTCTGGGTTTTAGCTCCTGCTTCGCCAAGCTTTGAAACTGAACATCAAATATGAAATCCTCGACAGTACAGACATACCCCAAAGAAGAATAAAACCACCTTGAACCAGCAGCTGCAAAAACATCAGCACCTGACTGCTTCATTATCTTCAATAGCAATGGTTTATACCATGTGGTAATTACAGTATGCTAATGAAAAGCCTTAAGACTTTAGAGGATTTGTAGTCTAGCTAGTAAACAACTGCAATTTTCAGAACTCTGTTTACTCAATGGCACTTATTCTGGTAAAGAGTAGAAATTCCACCCCAAGCTTTTTCAGTCATGGTGACTACTGAGGCATTATGGTAGTCTGACAAGAGTTTCCAGCCATGATGGCAAACCACAATGTTAAGTGTAGTAAGTAGCAGCACAGAAATGTACAGTATTCAATCTGTATTTCAGCAGATTGAGACAAGCTGGCACACCTCTGGCCAATTTTTGGAGGACCACCTAATGCTTGGTGGGACCATTGCAAAATAATGCTAAGCAGGGCCTGAACTGATGATCCAAGAAGCCAGTTGTGTTCTTAAGCAAGAGTCTCTTGGAATCTTATAGTTAAGTCACAAAGTCAGTGCTAGGTATAGGAGGGCAGTTGGTAAAATGCCCACTTAGCTCAACACAAGCCACACCATACCCAGTGAAACTTAGCATCAAGAAACCTCTTACCTGTCATTGTCAGAGTAACAGTTTTAATTATCCTTATGCTGAAGGATTTAAAAAAAAGAGTATTTACTGGCATATTGGAAGCAATGAATGTGCAATGTATTTAGACAGCACACTGCAGTTGTGCTCTGAAATGCTTTCATAAGAAAGCAATGGCTATGGAGCCATGAGAGAGAAACCCAAGTGGAAACTCAGCATCGGCATAATTTAGTTCCATTTGGAAAACCACAATGTGGTCCTTCAAGTCTTAAGCTTCTTGCAGTACTATAAGAACAATGTTTGCATGCAGTTCATGAAACTGTGTTTATCTGAAGCCAAGGGTGTGTGAAGCACAGTTAAAGCAGCAGCATCTTTACAGGTATGGTATAAAAACAACAACCCCCACCTAACACTAATTAAGATTAAAGGTGCTCCAAGTGAAATATGGAGCTATTTTTGAACAAATGGCATTTTACTACTCTAGGAGGCACAAAATAATCAACATAAATAGCTCATCCAGGGTGAAACTGAATTTATAGTGCGATTCTGTTTTCCCCAAGAATATGGGCACAGATGTATGTTTGCATTGCATGAGGAAAGTCTCACTGTTAGCTGACAGAAATAATTAGAAATTATTGTCAAGAGGCTGAATGGGGTGAAGAGATGGCTGAGAAGAGAATGGCCCAGCCATCCCTTCACCCCATTCACGCCTCTTTTCTTTATGACAATAATTTCTAATTATCCGAGTCAGATCTGAGGTATTGTGTAAAGCCACACTGAAATACACTAGGGTACCGCTTAGCTTGTTTTTATTGAAAACAATAAATAAACGCAGGAGGTAACAATCCCACACCTTTCTAAAACATGCAGCTAATGAAACAAGTAATGGCGTAGCACACCTTGTTAACATCTGTTTCATTACATAAGCTAAAAGGAAGACTTCCTAGTTTGTTTGCTGCCTTACATAAAGAGAAGAGTGAAGAGGCTGTATGCATGGCCAAAAGGAGCCAGCAATATGGGATATTAAGCATAGATATAATTGTCTAAATGCAGTCTCTCTTTATAAAGGGATTATCAGTGCCTGGAGGTCAGAGTACAGCCCGTCACGACAACATCAATCCCCATTAATGAGTTTTAGAATGTCTGTAAAGGGGTAAAGATTACTACTGTCATTAAGTTATTACTGTAATGATAAAATCATGCACATCTGCAAGCATCAGACTGGGCACCCTATTCTCAGATTTAGTCTTTTGGACTAATACCTCTTCATAAGCATATATGCTAATACCTCTTCATAAGCAGTGATCATGCAAGATGACGTGTGTGACTGCTTTGTTAATGCTTCATGGTTTACTCGAGGTTGCAGTAAATCTTGTGTTGCAAGAATCATGTATATTAATAATTCAAATATTAAAGATATAAACCAGGACCTGGGAATTGTGAAAAATTCTTACGAACCATAGGATTTAGAGAAAAACCATACTGGAGAGCTGCTTTATAGTTGCGTACTGGCTCTTAAGTGGTTAGGGCACACTGTAGTCACATGTTTGTGCTTTTATCTGCAGGTATAAAACATGTTAAAAATGAGCACCTAACATCCAACAAGTTTCCCCAGGGCCTGCATTGTGCCCACATCTAATCTAAAAGAATGTTCAAGCACAGATAAGAGAAATGATCAAAGAATTTATCTTTTTAATACTATTTCCCCCCACACAACTGTTTTGTGTCATGTTGTCAAAGGTTGCAAAGGAATAAATATCTGGCTTCTACTTCTATTAGCATGCTAAAAGAATCTTTTCTGAACATTTGTAGGCCTCACTAATTAATTGTGTCAGGTTCAAGACTGTTCTTTTGAAAACTGCTTTATGTTCTCTAGCTCTTTCTACTTCCATATCTCTTTCAAAGGAGCTTATAAAAATGCATCCCTTCCTTGCCAAGGAATTTGGGAGAATCAAAGCAAGAATGAAAACGCTTTTGCATTTTTAGTTGAAAGAAAATAAGGACTATTTTTATTGCAAACGCTGCCATGTATATACCTAGTCCCCATTTGCACATCATGGTAAACAAACCATGGTTTACTATACACAAGTAAACGGTTTCTTCGTTGGTCTGTCATGGTCTTCCTGCTGGGGGAAAAACAAACCATGTCTAAATGAGGGATTGTGGTTTGTTTCACTACTAACAAACCACGATTTGTAGCCAGATTCAGATGCGATGTTAAGCCTGGGATCATGGTTTGTGTCTCCTCAGCTTAAGTGGGGAGAAGCAGGACAGCCCAGCACAGTAAGCTGCTAACTATGGTTTAAGGTAAAGGTAAAGAGACCCAGGTGGCGCTGTGGGTAAAAGCCTCAGCGCCTAGGGCTTGCCGATCGAAAGGTCGGCGGTTCGAATCCCCGCGGCGGGGTGCACTCCCGTTGTTTGGTCCCAGCGCCTGCCAACCTAGCAGTTCGAAAGCACCCCCGGGTGCAAGTAGATAAATAGGGACCGCTTACTAGCGGGGAGGTAAACGGCGTTTCCGTGTGCGGCTCTGGCTCGCCACAGCAGCGATGTCACGCTGGCCACATGACCCGGAAGTGTCTCTGGACAGCGCTGGCCCCCGGCCTCTTGAGTGAGATGGGCGCACAACCCTAGAGTCTGTCAAGACTGGCCCGTACGGGCAGGGGTACCTTTACCTTTACTTAAAGGGACCCCTGACCATTCGGTCCAGTCGTGACCGACTCTGGGGTTGCGGCGCTCATCTCACTTTATTGACCGAGGGAGCCGGTGTACAGCTTCCGGGTCATGTGACCAGCATGACTAAGCTGCTTCTGGCAAACCAGAGCAGTGCACAGAAACGCCGTTTACCTTCCCGCTGGAGTGGTACCTATTTATCTACTTGCACTTTGACGTGCTTTCGAACTGCTAGGTTGGCAGGAGCAGGGACCAAGCAACGGGAGCTCACTCCATCGCGTGGATTCAAACCGTCGACCTTCTGATCGGCAAGTCCTAGGCTCTGTGGTTTAGCCCACAGTGCCACCCGTGTCCCTGCGCCACCTTTACTGACATGCAAACAGGGCCACCACATCCTGTGAGCATAACTCTATTCCTATAGCTCTGGCTCCAACCCAGTGCCATACAGACACCCATTATATTGCAAATCATCAAAGAGGCCTGTGCCCTTAAAAAAATTCTGCACAGCCCCAAGTTATGAGTGCAATAAATAGTGCTTTAAATATTGTTATTAGCATGTGCATGTATGTACGCCAGGAAGGAGGATTTAGAAGGGGGAAACTTCAGGCTTTATGTGTAAAAGAAAAGGCTTCAAATCTTTGAAAATGTAGTGACAGATGCCAAACAAGTACTACTATCTTGAACTCACTGGAGCAATGTACTTCCAATTAAAAATAAAATATTGCATGCCCAACACCCACAGCAAACTTGTGCACTTAGTATTTTCAGCAAGTCTTGCATTTGTACTCAGTCACAATATTACACTGTTTATATAAAGTTGCTATGCAGCAAAATAAAAAGGGGTTAACTTTGGCTCCCCCACAGAAAAGGTTCTCTGGCAGGAATCAATGAAGCTTGTTTGGAAAAGGATTTGACATGCATACATTCTCCTGCTGAGAGCTGGCAAAGGAAACCTAATATGAAAAAAGGTTCCTGCCACATCAAAGGAGGCAAGGCTGTATCCCTTCATTTCTTTCCATACTTTCCTTCATGCCCTCCCTATCCTTTAGCTGTGTGGTTGATGAAGTCACGCCATTCACAATGGATCCGAAATGTTTTAAATGAAAAGAACAAAAGCTATGACATTTTGACAATTCTCTACACTTTAAACAGAAAGTATGTGTGCAATGTCACAATACAATCCAGCACGAGGAATAAGAAATTAACATTCATTTCTCTGCATTCCTAGATCACAGGATTATGAGTCGATTTAACATAAAGCATCTGAACGTGGAAATAGAGCTTATTTAAGGCCCAGACATTCCTTTGTTTACTTACATACTAACTATATTTTTATCCAACTTTCCAGAAAATCATCGTCTCCCAAAGCAGTTCACATCACTTAAAAAGAAAAGGCAACACTGTAAGTTCTACAAAGATGTAAAAAGCAGGAGGGAGATCAGTTCTTTAAGGCCAGAACAAAGTTGGCCCATTGGGCATTTATATCCAGTCTGGGCTATGTTGATCTTCCTTTTCTGCTGTACTTTCTGTTTAACCTCTGAAGATGTCATCTTGCTGCAAGTTCCACCAGCAAGGAACAACAGCAACCAGAATATCTTACCCTTAAGGTAATCAGGAGTTGGCAGCTATGCATCTATTTTTACTTCTTTTGTAGAATAAGGATTTCTAGGCTGCCTGCCAGTCACAGTCCTCTGCTTGTTTATCAAGCGAGAACCCGCAGGCAGGGGTGGGAACCATTTCAATCTGGGGGACCAGATCAAAAAGTGCCACGCCTCCTGTGGTCCACATCTGACAGGCAAGCAGGTCCACAGACCTGTTCATCACCTACGTAGATCCAATCCCACTCCAAAAGCAACAGGGCTTGCATTTGGCATCAAATTTAAGTAATAACTAATGCAAGCTGCAAAGTAACAATCAGGAGTGTCTTCTAATATGCTCTAATATTCGCTTACAGCAGCAGCTTCATCTGTCCTATGTGTGACGTCATACGGTATCAGATAAGTGATGGGTCGGTGTGGACAGCCAAAAATGGTCTTACTGACCAAACTGAATGGCCTGACAATTTGGCCCATGGGCTTGAGGTTCCCCACCACTGCCAGAGAGAAAAGAAGAGGAGAGCAAGGACTAAACAGACCACAAGTAGATGAAAATAATTTTGCATAAGCTATTAAGAGGCAATGTTTACAACCCTTATGGTTCAAGCTGCCAAGGGAAGCTGGCCAGGACACGCCACCAAATGCGTCTCCCTGGCACACAGTGTGTAGGCACAGTTGATCTCAGTAAGGGATGGTGTCTTCTCAGTGGTTGCACCAAAATTGTGTGATGTACCTTGCTCCATGAGGTCCCTCTAATTAGCTTCAACTAGTTCATAAATACATTTTTCTTCTGCTTGCCAAGTACCTGTTGTTTTACAAAGCCCTGGTCTCTACCTTTGTTGTAGTTTTATTTTATGACACTGCAATGTGTCATTGTTGTTAACCACCTTTCCTAGTGCACATACATTAGAAGGATTGAATATAAATCTGTTTCATTGATGGGTAACCTATGGCTCTCCAGATACTGCTAAACAACTCCCATTAGCCCCAATCAGCATCACCATTAGTCAGGGATGATGAGAGCTGGGAGTCCAACAACATCTGGAGGGCCACAGGTTCCCCATCACAGCTTTAAATAAGTATTTCCTCCATTCTGAAATACCTCAGCCATGACCCTTTAGATGGCATGCAGACACTTCCCATTTTCTGGCCAGGTGTAAATTTCTGCAAAGATGAATTTGCAACACTCAAGTTTGCAAGAACAGCAAGGGGAGCCTTAGCAAAATCCACACACACACCCTGCCACCTTTAATTTAGTCACTCATGCACCCTGGTGGTCTTCTATAAAGAGCTGATAAGGAGAGCGCTGCAGGAGGTTAGAGGGTCAGGCCTCTCTGCCCCTTTCTCACTTGACGCTTGTTCTCCAAAATAGTCAAAACAAGCTGAAGCATTATGCTCCATGTCCCTTCGTTTTCTTACTGGCAAGGCTGTGCTCTCCATGCCTAAAGAAATATGCTGCCAAGAATGTTTAGGAAAGGAATGTTAATTATTTTCTATATTGTTCTCCTCTTTCTGCATAACAAGGAAAGCAAGGAGACAATGATGTTTTCATTGCGAAAATGATTGTGGATAGAAGCATAATAGAAGGCACAAGGGTTTAAAAAGTTAGTCCTTGAAATAGGCAGAAACCACCACAGCAATTTCTGCCACTAATCTTTGCCAAGCACACCAAGTTGTTGGCCAGTATTCTTGTTTCACCTCTTTGCCAAATTCAAGCAGACATAATAAGCATAAACAAGAGCAGTAAAAGAAGTTTTGTCCCTGTTCAAAACATGGTTCTCCCAAGAGCAGCAAGAGAAGAAATTAAATGCCTTTGTCTGGTGGAAGGAACAGACTAATAATAATCCAAATTGACTTTTAGACCTTCGATTATAAATTTATATCCAGGGTTCCTAAAGTGAAATCCAGGCTGCACTTCATTTGCAAAAACAAAGAAACCACCCAGCAATATTGTCAAAGGATACCTGGAAGCCACCGCCTTCAATCCAGGCAAGCTTTCTCCAAAACACACACAGTCTGTGGCTGGCAGTCAATGATTACTCAGTGGTAAGGAAAGCAAACTGTTCATGAACTTGCCCACTAAAGCCTTCTTTAGAGGCATTCTGTAAGCATTCTCACTTTTGAAACTTGGCTATGAGAGAGAGGATTTTTATATGGCAGAATCTAAACTATGCAACTCCCCCCCCCCCCAGGTTATATTTGCTTACTGCCATCCTTTTCTCTACTTTAGGCACCAGGCAAAGTCCATCCTGTTCTCTCGAGCCTTGTAATGGCTTTTCTTTTACAACAGCAGGTCTTCTTGAATTGCCTTTAGTTGCAGGCCCCACTGTCTTGTCACCTGCCATTTTATTATGATTTTTTAATGTTTAAACATATAAACCGGCATGCCAGCTGCAATGCTAAGCTGGTAAAAAAAAAAAACCCCTAGGCAACTGTATTACCACCTGGACAGCCTTGACTCCAGAAGCACCCGCAAGCTGCACACTCAATCCTTCAGGGGCAATCCCATCAAGGATATATTGAATCCCGCCATCCCAATCATGTGAAGATAAATGATCAAAGCTATTTTAAAAGTTCAAGGAGAGAAGCAGACTGAGATTTGTTTCTTAATCTCATTTTTACTCAATAAATATAAATACGCTAAACCATACTAGTTGTTGTTTTTAATTAGTAATCAATTTGTTTTGTTATTTATAACATAATTAAAAAGCAAACCAACCAGCCAACTATTATAAGTAGCTTACAACGGATGTCCCCCACAATAGACAATAGTAATAAAAATACCACAATTCTATTATAGTTCTTAACTGGAAGTGTCCTACTCAGATATATGGTAAATATGCTCTGTCCCAGCTTCTGCCAACCTAGCAGTTTGAAAGCATGCCAGTGCAAGTAGATAAAAAGGTTACGCTGTGGCAGGAAGGTAAATGGCATTTCCGTGCGCTCTGACACTCGTCACAGTGTTCTGTTGCGCCAGAAGTGGTTTAGTCATGCTGGCCACGTGACCCGGAAAGCTGTCTGTGGACAAATGCCGGCTCCCTCGGCCTGAAAGCAAGATGAGCATGCACCCCATAGTCGCCTTTGACTGGACTTAACTGTCCAGGGGTCCTTTACCTTTACCTAAATATGCCTCCAAAAGCTAATGCAAGGTCTCTCTGGAATTGGGATTGGAATTGAAACTTGTAAGATACCCTTCATAAATTTGTTGGTTTCTGGCTTAAACCTTGGTTCAATTTTGTGTGTGCTTTTCTCTCGCAACTACGCCAGGGAACACAAACACCACAATTATGACCCACCTGAAGAAAAGTGGAATGGCACTCCCTCCACATTTGGGCACTGTGACCCCCCTGGAGAGGATGAAGACACCACTAGGTCCGTCTTGCGAAGGGGCACCACACACATTAACTTACATCTCCACGTGGGAGATCAGTATCCGCAAGAGCCGCTCAAGTCAATGCTGCCTCCCCAGCTGCAAAACTGGCAAGAAACTCCTCCACTCCCAAGATACTGGGCCACCAGTATGTGTGAACTATCATTTTCATCCCAGTTACTGTTTCTGCTTTTCAATGTGTGCTCAACGTGATTTCTTTCTTTCGAGCCAGATGTTGTACACTAATGGATTTCAGCTCTGCAGAGTGTCTTTATTCCGTGATGACACAATGAAATAAAGCCACTCTCTAAACTGAAATGCAACACTAAATGGCACTTGCATTACACACTGATGTGGAGGGTGAGAATGTGCTCTGTTCAGTAGGATTCTTTTCCTCTGGGAATATCCATGTATTGTTTCAAGCATGGCAATCTTTTTTTTAAAAAATGAAGAAGCGACCTCACACTGCAATTATTTTAAGTATTTTGCAAACTAAGACTGTAATGCGGTTATCTTTTAACGCAGATCTTTTTTCTTTTTTTTCTTAAAGAGCAAAATCAAATGGCAGCATTGCAGGAACTAGGCTCTCTCATTTGTCTAGAAGCCAAAAGGGACAGTGAGATAAACAAGAGGGCTTTTCTTTCCTAGATTGTTGTCACATCTTTGGTTAATCTTTCTTCCATTTTCGGTATACAAGAAATATATCAACAGCCACAAAGCTCAGAAGAAAATGCCATCTGGAGCTTGATCTGACTTTGCTGAAATGAACCATCATGGGAGTGAAGCAATAAAAGAGACATGAAATCAAACAGTGTAACATAAATTAAATCAAGCCCACAGAGCTCTCTTTCCACTGGGTTCTTTTTAAATATATAATTATTAAATAGAGGTCATTTCCTTCAAGATACTATTTTCTGCAAACGGAATTGTAAAGTTTAGTAAGACTGATGCTAATTAAAGAGCACCACAAGATGGAACACAGATGTCTCCGAAAATGCTAAATAGTTCTTAATAGCATTTTAGCCTGCATTCCCAAACACATTTTCAGAACAGCACTGTTCTTCTGTCTGTTATGCCTGAAATGCATGCATTTTAAAAACAGGGCTACTTCTTTCAGCTGCCCCTAAACAGTACAGGGAAAACAATGTAAACGCCAAGCAGAAGCTCCTGTTATGGACAGCTGTGTGAATCCAAAATGATACGGGTTTGCTGGGTCAAAGAAGGGGCTTTTATAGCTTTGGTGTGACCATAAGACATCATGCACTGAATATGCGGTCCAAGCAAATCACAGTGAGGTCCTGTAGGTAGAAGACCTATGACACTTGCCAGTCGTCAGCTCATTTATTAATTTGTAACCTGCCTTGACAACTCAAAGACTCAAACTGAATTACTATCAAGCAACAATAATGATAAATTAAAGAATTATGACACAGAGGAACAGTAACAGAGAGATCAAAAATACCATTATGCCCAGCACCAATCTATCAACATCCCAAACCTGACAAACTAGATTTTATATCTCTATAGATAGACAGATATCTAACCTCCTAAAATGCAGGAGCCTGGAAGAAACCTCCACCTTGCTATCTGAAGGGCTGGAATCTGCAGCAGGGCCATGCAGACAGAAGGGAAGAGGGCAAACTTGGAGAGAGCAGAGGTGTCATGTTCCGGTGGCTCTGATGAATCACAAGGAATGAATCTAAAACAGGGGTCTCTCTGCACAATCTAACTACACAAAGCGAAGCAATTCCTCAGTTACAGAGGGGTGACAGATCTGCCTGAATGGAAACTGTGCAACATTTTGCTGTGGAGCCCACTTGCTAAATAATTGAATTATAATTCAACGCAACACAGTAAAAGTAATTCTAGTAAGAAATCATACAGGTCATATTCTAATACAGTGGTACCTCGGGTTACAGATGCTTCAGGTTACAGACGCTCCAGTTACAGACTCCGCTAACCCAGAAATAGTACCTCGGGTTAAGAATTTTGCTTCAGGGTGAGAACAGAAATTCCGTGGCAGCGCGAGGCCCCATTAGCTAAAGTGGTACCTCAGGTTAAGAGCAGTTTCAGGTTAAGAACGGACCTCCAGAACGAATTAAGTTCTTCACCTGAGGTACCACTGTAATTACAGTTCAGGATTCTTTATGAAGCAGTCTCAAGACTGCATTAGACCTCTGATCCAGTATTGCCTAGTCTGACAGAAGCACTCTGTCTCGCAGACTTCAGCGTCAAACCTTTATTTCAGCTTAACAGCATCAATTCTTTCATCTCTTGGAAATGACAGTACTGAGACAATAAGGAATAGTGTATGGCCCTAGTTAGAGTGAGGTAAGTGTGCCGTATGATCTCATTTTGAAAAGTCTCTTTCAGTGGGTGTGGAACAAAAAGAAGAGGAAGAAAAAGCAACTGGGAGATGAAAGCATCTTCAGATACATTTTAGAAACTACTAACTCACTCCCAAGTGGAAGAGCTTATGACAGTTAAAGAGCAATACCCTTTTAAAAGAAGATATCATATTATAATTTGAAAAAATCAGCATTAAAAACGCTAGCATGAAAGATTCTGAATGTGTTTCCACTTTACTTCTCTTCCATGCCAATGAGAAAATTTATCCCAGCGGTTAGTGTCCATGAGGTAAGCTAGTTTTGTCTGGGGAGGGAGGGAGGAGGAGCAGAATTGCAGCTGTAATTTTTCTTCCTGTTTTGCTCTATTGCCCTACTTGAGGCCTTAAAGATCTTCTAAAGAGGTCTATGTTTTTGTGTGTGTTCTGTTGTTTTTTTGGTCAAATCTCTATAGCGAGTAGACGTTTCCTAAAGACTAGCATAAGGAGGCACACCCAGTTAAAGGAAAAGTAAACTATTGAAATATTAATACTTCTCATACACAAACAGAAATTTTAGCAATGCACATAAATATAGATGAGAAAGGAACATCTCCTAGCCGAAAATGCAAGCCAATTTTGAATAGCCAATTCCTTTATTCACTTTTCAAGTATGCACGTTTGACCAGAGCCCCTTTAATAAATCTAGATTTGTTATAACACAGGATTACTGAAGGGTAAATATTGGGATGTATCCAGTACTTAGCCGAGATTCTGTGAGCAGAGCAGAGAGAGAAGCAATTTTCAACAATTCCTCCTCTTTCCTGCAGCCCCATGCCCTGTGTCTGCAACAAAGTGTTGGGTAACTTACCAGATTTGGGTGCGCACACGCAGGGGGAAATCACTGAACAATGCTCCCCTCCCCATTCCTTACTGTCAGCTGAGTGATACTGCTAGACACAACCCATAGTCTCAGTTGAACTATGGAGAGGGCGGGGGTTCAGTTTTTTAGATAGTAAAGTCCCTGCATCATTTAAATTTAGCGTTTGTTCTTTTAAGCAACATAACATGGTTATTATGTTTGGGAAAGCTCAACTTAGAGGCATAATTTTAAAAAGTCTGATTATTTATTTATTTGTTGCATTACACCCCACATTTTCTCCAAGGAGCTCAAGGCAGTAAAACCCCTGGATGGTTAAGTCCAGTCAAAGGCGACTATGGAACTCATCTCGCTTTCAGGCCAAGGGAGCCGATGTTTGTCCACAGACAGCTTTCCGGGTCATGTGGCCAGCATGACTAAACCGCTTCTGGCATTGGAACACTGTGACGAGTGTCAGAGTGCATGGAAACGCCATCTACCTTCCCTCAACAGTGGTACCTATTTATCTACTTGCACTGTCGTGTTTTCGAACTGCTAGGTTGTCAGGAACTGGGACAGACCAACGGGAGCTCAGCCCATCGCAGGGATTTGAACCACCGACCTTCTGATCAGCAAGCCCAAGAGGCACAGTGGTTTAGACCACTGCACCACCCACATCCCTGTTCAAGGTTTTATACATGGTTCTCCCCTCCTCATTTAATCCCCACAAGCCTATGAGGTAGGTTAGACTGATTGGAAGTATATTTTTACATGCATTTTTAGAAATACTAATAACATTCTTGAACTCACCTCAAACTGATGCCTTTTCAGAGCACCCCCCCTTTCCCCTCCCTGCTTCTCCATGTATGCCTTAAAAACAAAAAGCTAAACACTAAGTTCATTGTGCAACTAGAGGTGAACAGTCTAGATATAGGTAGATGAAGTCCATATGAATTCTAGGGATACAACATGTAAGGTTCATGAGATATTATATAGCACGGGAGCAGCAAGCATCAATGTATTGGAAAAGGTGACCTACAACTACATCATCACAAGGTCACGGAGATCCTGTCTTTAAATAAAGGCAGGATCCCCCCCTTTCACTCAACTTTCCCCTTTTGATCTCACCCTGAGAGCAGCATCACGTTTGAACATACACTATGTGAGAAACCCAGGTTCATCTCCCCATAATGTGTATAACAGCCATTGGTTCCATTGAACTAGAGATCATTGACATGGTGTCCTCCAGAAGTTGCTGGATGACAACTCCACCCACCCACCCACCCCAAGATATTGGCCATAGTGGCTGTAGATTATGGCAGTTGTAGCTCAACACCTGGAGAGCATCACACTGACTATCCAAGCCTTTGATTGTGTGCTCAAACTCCACTGGTTTCAAGTCAGCTCTATAGAACCTCATCTTTTCTGGGTCACACTGTTTTAACTATTTTAATTGTGCCACTATCAGTGATCTTACTTTATAAAATATTAGTCTTTTATAATCACCAAGTTCTCCCAGCTTCCTTCCTTGGTTTCAGATGGAGCAATTTTTACCTTGCTAATTGATTTTCAAGAGCAGTGGTATGGCTGTGAAATCTCCACACCACAATAGATAGGTACACCAAAAACCAGATAGGTTTCCAGGCAAGACATGATTCATCTATGGGGAAATGGATATAAGTTACAAGAGAAAGAAAAGGAGATTGCAACTAAATCTCAACTTTTGAGAAGAACAAGACTCCCTGAATTGTGTTTTCCAGATCAGATAAGCTGGACGTAAATGGACAATATGAAGCTTGCTGCTGACATGAAGCTGGCTGAAAATTCATGAACGAACAACAAAGTAGAACCAGTTGGACAAGTCTTGCAGTGAAAAGTGAGATTCTAAAGTAAAGGAGGAAAGTGTATGTCTAAGGAGTGGTAGGGAAAAAATCAAAGAGGTTGGCATCAGTAGTTTTTGTGCTTGTAATAAGCAAATGAAGAAAAAGTGCATAGACAGGGAGCAGACAGAGACTGGGACCAGAAAAGAACAGCTCAGTACAAAAAAACAAAAGGGAAAGCATGTGATCCTCCGAAAGTATATCTTCTTTGATCTAACCCTTAAAGATGCTAATCAGGAAAACAAAGGGTGAATATTAGAGTCCAAAGCTGCTCTTTCCTAATAGCCTTCTTAGAGTAAGGAAGACACAACATTAAAAAAATCTACATGTTGTTCATTCAAGTACTTAAGTCTTAGCTCATTAATCCTCTACACCAGCATTTGATAACCTGGTGCCTGCCAGATGTTTTGGACTGCAAGTCCCATCAGCTGTGTTCCTTGTTTGGTGGATAAGTTTTATAGTTAAATTGCAAGGGTCACAAATCTCATGTTACCGTGACACTGTTTCCCCCCATTGCATGATTTGGAAAGTTTGACATTCCTTATCAATATACATTAACTGATTTGCTTTGTAGAACCTAGAAAAATGCTGTCATCTCAAAAGTGAAATGCTTTGCTCTGCATAGCAGGAATTAGCCAGAATCTCCCAATTTCCCATTCATTTCCTTAAAAAAACCCCACACATTTCCCTGCCCAACTAACAATCAGCACATTTTAGAACGAGATTAAGACTACAGTTGGCAACACCAAATAGGTCAATTTAGCCTCTTGGCGCTAAAGGCAGCTTGGCTGATTTCATATTTTCTTTAAGCATGTGCCCAATTGGTTAACTTTTTTTGATTCTGTACAACGTTGCTTATCTATTAAATGTACAGTGGTACCTCAGGTTAAGTACTTAATTCGTTCCGGAGGTCCGTACTTAACCTGAAACTGTTCTTAACCTGAAGCGCCACTTTAGTTAATGGGGCCTCCCACTGCTGCCGCGCCGCCGGAGCATGATTTCTGTTCTCATCCTGAAGCAAAGTTCTTAACCTGAATTACTATTTCTGGGTTAGTGGAGTCTGTAACCTGAAGCGTATGTAACCCGAGGTACCACTGTACTAGACCAACAATCCACCAACCTGTTTCTTAGGAGAAATTTGCACTAAAATACCAATGCATTTTCATGTGTGTGTGTGTGTGTGTACACACACACACACAGAGCTGTAGAAATGTGGAGAAATTTAAGATTGGGAAAATGGGAAACTGGGGGGAATGGAAACTGACAGATTCTCCCATCCCTGTGCAACAACACAACTGTAAAATCATGTATCGAAAATATAGCAAATTTTGCTTTCATTTATAGCCATGGTATGGGAACGTTTTATTTTTCCTGTCACACTGCAGATTAGATTCTATATAGGCAGGAAATTCAGTTAGTTCTCTCCACCTATTAAAAAGGTCAGTACAACGACAGCATTTGTTGTTGTTGTCAAATCCAAAATTCTGAACTACATGACACCAGAATATCTCAGTTCCATATTCTCTCTCTCTCTTTCTCACACCAAACACAGATTAAACCAATGCATTTTTAAAATACAGGTCCCATGCAGGCTGCAAACAGTTAACAGCACCTTATCTGTAGTCCTTGGATCACATTGACCACTTCTCCTTGCCTTTAATTTACGGTAGATCATGGAAACTAAAGAATACTAATTGTACTACATATGTATGTGTATTTGATGTACAGATTTAATTTTCCTCATTTGGCAGGATGTAATAGATGGGAAAGCTATTCTGGGGTTGCTTGATCATCTGTAAGAGCTCTGAAATTAAGCTTCTCCAGCTCGGATCTTTTAATTTGCTTTGTAAACCATATTGGAATAAATATGAGGGACAATGTGTAACTGCTTTGAATTCTGCTCCTTCCCCTCCATCTCCAAATCAAATTCCCTCTCACCTGCTTATCTGGCTGCTGTTTCAGTGGAGGAAGGAAAGTCGGTCCTTTCTGCCTATGGCACCTCTAACACTGGGAAATATATTTCCCCCAGGGATATCAGCAAGATATGTGGAGAGGGAGGGGCAGAATTAGTTGGAGAGCTCACAGGCAAGTAAGGAATAGACTGCTTGCATTCCCCCATGAAGTCATATAGGTGTGACGCGATCAGATTTGTCTTGTAATTGAGTTCAAGACAATAATAAGGGCTATTTCCTTTCTTTCTTTTACTATGGGAATCACAACCTTTGCCAAGTCCAATTACAAATTAAACAGGGGCAGGTGAGTGAGTGAGTCTGCCTGTTGCTACTGTTGGATCTCCCCAAAACTTGTCTTCCAAGCTAGATCCAGAAGCTGGAAATATGCCCAAGTTTGGGGCTGGCGAGTGGAGAGAAATGGGTGGGAAAGGAAAGGCTACAGAGAACAATCAGGCGACAGGGGAAATATTACATAACCTCCCTCATACCCACCAATTCTCCCCTACAAAAGAGGAAATGTGCAATCATGCCCTTATTTAAACCTAGCGCAACATAAATTTAACTAGACCAGATTTCTTCCATAGCATGTTTCACCTTGCCGTAACCCCATGCTGGGCTGATGTGGCTGACACAGGGAGTCACCCCATGTGTCCTCCCTTATGATGACTGTGGGACAACCTTGGGGGAACCTTTCCTCAGGTCACCTCCTAATGCTTCTGGATGTGCACATCAGCACTAAATCAGCAAGGTTTGAAGTCACTGTCTGCAGATTAAGAGAGAGTCATCTCTCCTTGGGCTAATGGCTATTTAATCTCTCCATGTCACAAAATAGGTCATCCTAGTTTGTAGAATGCCATTCTCCCACAAGCCCATTGCAATTTAATGTGAATGATCAGACAACACATGGACAGATTAGACAGAGACAGAATAAGAATTAATATTAATGCTCTAATTCCCCCTTTAAGAGCATACCTCTCCATTTTGCCAAGAAAATGATAAGGGAAGCATTAACTTTTAGTATTTTCAGTTCAGCCGTGACCTAATACATACTCAAACAAAGAATGAGGTGTACGGAATCAACTGCATCGGTTAAAAAAAACAATAAAACCAAATGGTTTATTTGTAATACCTTCAAGCATAGGAACAGACTAAACATAAAGGGATTAAGAATCTAGTGATTCTAATTCATTAATTTCAGACTGGTGTGCTCAGCATTTCTGAAGATCTAGACCTCAACTAGTTTTGACAGCTTTGTTCCTTTCCAAGCAGAAAGGTAGTTGTAGACTGCTAAGCAGACACAGTTTTTGAACACTGTCCATGATTAATTGGAACAGCGTTCCAACACAAATAGGATAAAGAGGGAGTTACACTTTTTAAAAGTAGCTGTCAGCTCTTCTCCAGGAAGCTTTGGGTAGTCACAATGGTGTCGACATGTCAACTGTGCACACCTTGGGCTGGGAGTTTGGTTATACTGGAGCCAACTGACAATGCAAAAAAAAAATCCCACCAGAGATAATTAACGCTCTTATAAAATGCCTCTCTCCCTTCTTGTCAACTCCCAAAGAAGAAGGTAGCTGAAAAAACATTAACGCTCATGGTAAGTTGATTATGTTTATTCTCCAACTGGATTCACATACCCTCAATACTGCAGGCCTGTTTCTATGAGAAAAAGCAGCTTGAATGGTGGAAGCAGGCTTGCATTTTATTTTATGAGCCACCTTGAGAAGACTTTTGCCCTTCGGTTGACCTAGAGGTATTTTAAATAAAATAAAAATCTATAAAATATTTATTTTAAAGTGAAATGATTTTTTTTAAAGAACATTTGCAACCCATTTGGCAGCTTTTTTTTTTGTTCTATGGCTCTGTGAAGGCAAGTAGAGATTAAAAGGTGCCAGCTGAGTTATCAACACAGGAAGCACCGGAAGGTCAAACAATGTAGGAACTATTGTATCTAACAGCATAATCTAGAAGCCTCTCTCTTGTAAAGCAGTTCTTGGTTGCAGGCACAAACTCTGCATATGAAAGCTTTGGTTTGACAGCAGTGCCAAGAAACAATTACGTACTGTACATGCAAAGGTATCTGAATATAAAAAAGTGATCTTGATCATTCTATTTCCACATGCTACATCTTCTGTTACATATTATGTGTGAAGTCCTCTTTTTACCACGCCTAACCTTTTTCTTCAAATGCATTAGCACACTCTAATCCACAGGCAGGATATTACAGGCTGAGACCATTTTGTTTGGGGGTTCCATTCCTGGTCCCCATGTGCTTCAGCAGAGTGCACATAACCTCCCTGCTCACCCCCCGTTCTGCCCTCTTCTGGGTCCAAAAGGACCCATGCATCAGTGGTTGGACACCAATTGGATGCTTGCAAAATGGTTACTGCCTATACAGAAAAGCTGTGTTCTGCTAAATCTGGAATGGGTGGTCTCATTTGGGAGAGTACATTACATTTGACTTTACTACTTAACTGATTTTTAGAATGCAAAATGCATGTCATAGAATACTGCTCGTATATAAATCATAATTAAATGACATGCCCTTTTACTAATTAGAAAGGAGTTTACAACTTGAGCCTCAACAAAATCATTTGAACAATTCCCACCACTACCATTTGCCATGTACTTAAATGATTACAACCTCTAATGGAAACTTGCATGTGTCAATGGAGGAGCACAGACAAAACAACAGAATCTAAATACCAGTGCTCAACCATGGCACATACAATCTTTTTCATTTAATCACGCTCTCATATGCTCACCTAAATGTGAATTACATATTGAATAGGACCATGTACTACAAGCTTATCAGCAAAAAGATAACTGGTGACAGATACTAGACGTCATATAGCTTAGCCACATTACAATGCTAACACCTGGGGGTAAAAACACATTTTAGACCAAAATTACATTTACTTGCAAGTACAATGCAAAAAGGTTTTAAGTTTTGAAATGTGAGGCAAATCTAGTTGTCTGTAGAATTTGCTTAAGGTGCATAACCAGATTTGTTCCTCAAGAGTCTTGCAGCAAATATTAAAGACGTATCCTGAACTGTATCCTATTTCATTCTTTTCACAGTGCTTTCACAGCAAAGTATAAAACTCTTAGCTCATGGGTCAGCAGTTACATTTTTCAGGTTTCCCCATTTGGCATCCCCTAAATATGGCCTGCCAACAATCCTGTTTGCCAAAGACTCCTCCTCATTGACTCTACCATTCCTGCAACTGTTCACCTCTACTGCACTGAACCTAAACATCACCTCTTTTTTCAAGTTTTTTTTTCGTTTTCTGGATTTTGCGTTGGTAATCCTATTACTTAAGTATCTCACTGGCATGTTTGAACTGGAACATGTCCTCTTCTGAACCTCAGTATAAGACAAGAAACGCAGAATAATTTGTAACTAAGTCTGAGCACAGTAGTGCCTTCCAGTGTGTACCTGAGTCTGGTGCTCAAAATCCAGCTCATAAAGAGAGATGGTGATGTCATTCCACAAGAACTATGTCTTAACCTCACAAATAACCACAAAAATTATTGTGTCTGATTTTCAGAGACAAGAAGAAATTAAATTAGGATTTTTTAAAAAAAAATGGACAAAAAGAATACTTTTGACCTTTAAGTGAAGACTGTACCTTAAGCTGTTAGCATGACCAATGTTTAAGAATATCCCAATTATATCCAGTTAAATGTTAGCTTGGGTGCTTTCTCTCTTTCCACACTAAGCGGAAACAAATACATATTTCATATGTCTATCAGTAGTTTCCCCCAACTTGCAACACCACACCAGCTTTCATCATTACTATTTCAGGTAAAATGTCCCAGAACCCTTTCATTTATTTATAGCCGATCAAAATCACAAAAATAAAGCCAGCCTAGCACATTAACTGGAAAAGAAATAGGAGATGTAAAAACAGCAGAACTTCAAGTAAATGACTGTTCAGGCTTTCTTAGTATATGATGTATACCCAAATGCACATGGGTATGGCAGGATAGACCATGATGTGGAGGAAACTGGGCATTGCATGGGGGCCATTATCTCACACATGTATGAAAGCAAGTACTAGACTCAAATGGCAGTGGGGCCTGCCTGCATCAACACTCAGCATCCTAGACCAGCCACTGTGCTCAAAGGTTCTAGGGAGGGCCCAGTAGCCCTGATAACCTGCTCTGGAACCCTTCCAACCCCCAAGAGCTTGGGTTTGGGTCCCATAATGCCCTGCAATGGATGACACTGAGCACTATTGGACAATGGGCTGCTGCCATCTTCACTGCCTGGTATCATTGACAGGGGCCACCAATTTAACAGGGGGTGCAACTGTTTTGCCCAGAGTCCCCTCAAACCTGGAGCTGTCTTCGTCTGGTAGCAGGTTTCCGCTTCAAGCACATGTAGCAAAATAACACTTGATCCATTTCTACTGTAGCGTTCTTCCAAGGAGCTCATGAAAGTGTAAATGGTTTCTCCCATGCAGAACTTTGTGAGTTAAGAGATACTGAATCGCTCAAATTTATCAAACAAGCTTCTCAGCTGAATGAAGAACTGAACCAAAGTTTCCCCTAATCCTAGTCCCATCACATTAGACGCTATCCTGCATTAGCACACATTGGTTTTTTTCACATGCATCCATCCATGTCTGTTGCTCAATGGTTCTAGGATTCTATATATGCCATTTAGTTGGTTCCGAAAATGAAAAATTAATATAAACACAGAATTACTCACAGCTTTGGCTTAGCAAGGACTGGAGGTGGTGTTTTTGTAGGTGAAAGCAGGCCACCAGGATGAGACGATATATTGATTTGGGTGTCACCGTTAACTACCCCATTGACTCTACGGCTGGGATGGACACCATTGGTTTTCTTCTCTGCAGAGTTGAGCTGTAATTGAAAAGCTGCTACACTGGATCTGGCATTGTTCATCTGGTGGCTCTCCAAGTGTTTTGGAGGAAGCTCAATAGAACTGATCTCAAGGTTTGTAGGTGGGGGTGGGAAGTGGTGGAAGTCATCGTCGTTCTGTTCTCTCATTGGCAAGTCACGGCTGGAGATTTCAGAACTGGCTAAAATAGGAGGAGGAAAAAGGTAACAATATAGATGGGAGATTGTAACTACAACAGATAGTTTCAATTACTCTCACAAATACAGTATTAGTTCATTGAAGGTGATGTCAGCATCTCAGTTATAGCAGCTATGCCAAAAGGCATATGCCTTTCTCAAGTTCTCATGCACATTTGAGCTGATGTAATCATCTTAATGAATATTTATTCACTGCTGTTTGTCCATGATGTAGGTCGAGCTAGTTGCCAGTTAAGAACAGTAATTGATTTATGAATGCTCAGCACTGGCTGAGTGAGCCAGTTTGATGGATCAGTTGTGTTAGCACTCACCACAGATATTCCACATCACTGTGCATGAGAACCGCCAACTTTTTCCGAGGCTTTTGTATGCATTTCTGTTTTGCATTTTACACTGACAGGAGGGCTGCATTTTCGCCTGTTGTAGAAACTCAACTTTTTCCATTTTGCCTCTGCTGCCACCTAGCCTCAGAAGCTTGGTGTTAAAATCGGCCAGATCTACTTAAAACTTTCCCCCCAAGTGTAAGACAAAGGGTGTTTGTTATTCAACTAAGATTTACTCATCGAGTAGACCCATTTAAATTAATGCACATGGCTACATTAGGGCCATTGATTTCAATGGTCTGCTCTGATTAAAACTTAGTCGATTGGTGCCCCAAATATTAAATTATTGAAAAAATTACTGTGATTTTAATAAAATACGAATAATAATTTTGCAATTAACTGGATGCAGTCAATGGTTCACAATACATGCTTTTAATTGGCTAGCAGTCAAGTTTGTCATCTGACTGAACGGAAGAGTTTTTGGGCCAGTTGCTGTAATATTTCCTAAAAGCGCCTTAAGGTTTTCTTCAGGGTGTTTCATATATCATTTAAAAAGACATGAGATAAACTCTGGCTCTGCCCTTTTTATCCTTAGATTTTAAATCCCCTTTCTTTGTGCTTGCAAGTGCATAACACCAGGACAGTCTGGTTCACACAATTAGTGAACTGATTGAAACAGAGATCAAATAGCTGCTCACAATCCTCTGAGGGAGGAGAGGCAACACTGTTTCAGTTGCACATGTTTGATGGTACTTGACCTTCAAAATTAGCAGCTGCATTTCTGGAGGCTGAGAGAGATCCATATGGCCCCTTTTCCTATTTCCTAAATGCCTTTGAAGATTATGTAGAAGCCTCTTCACCATGTCAACATTACATATTCTTCCTACCCAGACGCAGAGTAATCAAGTCAGTGCTACAGGATGTGGGAAGATCATCAGAGACTAAACATGAGATGCACCCAGAAGGGGGAAGGGACTGTCTCACTACACTGCTGCAGCTGTGTCCAAGAGTGGCCAGAAAAACATCACTGACTTTCACACACACATTAAACACTGCTGAATACCTGACAGCACGGTCAGCTCTGCACTGCTTGTGACTGATCCATAGTCATTTCTTGCAGTACAAGTGAAGGTTCCTGCATCCTCAGGAAAGGTCTCTGCGATTACAAGAGTACATATCTCCTCTATAAAAAAAAAAAGGTATGGAGGGGAGAGAAAAGAAACCAACAGATGAGTGAGCACACAAGATATACTGGAACTGCTATGGGTCCGAATACAAGATTTGATTGTGAAATCATGTTGTGTGTTAAACAAGAAGCACAATAGCCAAAAACAGTGCCTGAGGGGGAAGTGAGGAACCAGAAGAGTAACGCACACAAACACCCATGTTGTTGGATCCCTGTGGTTACTTTCACATACAAATCACAATGAAATCAAAAACAGGAAATTAAAATGAGGCTGTAATCCAAAAGAATGCTTACTGGAGAAAACCAAGAGCACTTTGGTTGGTGTTTATAGGAAAGTGGCACCTCAGCCATATTGCACTACATAGCAGCCTTGCTGCAGTGCAGCTTACTTCAGATAAAATATGCTTAAGATGAGAGTTTTAATAAGAAATAAACTATTATTTCTCCCTCAGAAATCTAGCAAGTGGGACAAAGCTTGACTTTCCCCAAATGCAATTTGACCCTTCTGCATCCACCTCAAGATTTTCTTAATAGTATGCATGTCTTCTGACCACCTTAAATACACCCCAAACTACTGATAACTCATTGAAATTAGTTTCATCAATCCACCTTCCTAGATTATTAAACATGTTTCAAAGCTGGCTTATAAGAATCAAGATTTATTTTTTTTAAGGAAAAGAACCGATAAAGTTTAAACAGCAGCAATTTCAGTAAACTTCACCAGACTCATAATATAAAAAGACCTTATCCTGGTGCCTAGAAAACCCCAGTAAATCTGGCTGCCAAGTAAACAATGCTGTCCCTGGGATAGCATTCTAGGGTCAATGTGCCATTACAGTGGTACCTCTGGTTGTGAACAGGATCCATTCCGGAGGCCCGTTTGCAACATGAAAAGAGCGCAACCTGCAGTGGCGTGTCTGCGCACGTGCGGGTTGCAATTCGCTGCTTCTGCGCATGTGCATGCGCGAGCGGCGAAACCAGGAAGTAACCCTTCCCAGAACTTCCGGGTCACCGCGGGACGTAACCTGAAAAAACGTAACATGAAGCGGACGTAACACGAGGTATGACTGTATAGAAAGACTTTCCCCTGCCTAACCTCTGACAAAAAAGGCTCAATCACAACAAGCGGGCAGCTTCAGGATGAAGCAGGAAATCGATTAGCATGGTTACACTAAGATTTTGTCCTCTGTTTTTTATCGTAGCTCTTTTTATGTCACTATTGTCATTATCAAAATCTACTAAGTAACGATAGATTGAGTAGATTCAGACACCATCACACTGACTTCTATATGAGCCTGACAAGAGCGAGCCAAAGTAAGCCTCAGTTTCACTGGCTTGGCTCCAAGGACGAGTTCAGAAATTTTCACTTTCATTTTTGATTAGCTACACACAGCTAAACTTGGCAAAGTGTAGGTAATCTTAACTATGAATTGTTTTCAAAACAAGCCAATTTGGGCATTTCCCTTATTCTTTCCAAAAAAACCCCAACAACACCGATTGAGTGTTTTTTGTCTTAGTAACTGCACACTGTGAGCAATCCTGGTCGGTTCTTAGTCTAGTTACGCTAGCAGAACACACAGGTAGCCCAAATGTCCTCAAGATTGGATTAACTCAAAAGGTTTTCTAGCTAACATTTTAAAGGCTGCACTCCTAGGTGCACTTACATGGGAGTAAGCCATATTCAGCTCAAAGGGACTTACTTCCAAATAAACATGGATAGGTTTGTGCTGTGATACATTCATATTTGTCTCATTGAAAGAATACAGAAACTTGGGACGACCTTTTCTATTTGGAGCCTCTCTCTATCCATGTTTGTAGGAAAGTAATGCAGCCATGCAGAATGCACCATGATTGTCTTCCTCTTAGAGTTAAATTATTATACCCAGGAAGCAATTCTTCAAGATGTAGTGAGTGGCAGCTGATTGGTGTCTCAATTAAATTGAACTGTTTTCCCTTAAAATTTTTTTATCATGTATTATCATATATCCAAAGACTTCCTGTGCTGGAGACAGTCTGAAAATGAAGTACTGATTTAAAAAATGTCCAGTATACAATTCCATTCCCTCGCCAGACAGAAGAACAACTAGCTGGCAGCACAGAGCAGTCTGTGGAATATGACATAAAATTTTGTGGTCTAGAATTACTTACCAGAACACATCAGTTTTAATCTGATCTAGATTATGACTAATGAAAGATCACATCAGACAATTAATAGGCAAGACAGTTATTTTCAACCAGGCAGACTTTTTACGCTAGCAGTTTCAGACAATGGGTTCTTTTTATGTAATGCCATTCTGTTATGTTAACTGCATGTGGAAGTTATACATTTTACAGGAATGTAATGCTAAAAAGTAGAATAATTCAGTAAAATATTGAGGAAATTGATGAAGTGAGCAGGCTCTCCAAGAGTAAGAATGCACAAAGGGTTCAAGGACTGCTACTTTTCTTCAGCAACGACCAGTGCGAATGATGCTTGCTAGTTATTTGTGCAGTAATTACAAAGTTGTCACTTATTTTAACCTATATGAAGAATCCAATAAAATCAAAACAAAATAAAAGTATAGCTGGCACTGGAAGTTTCAATCTGCACCAGCTTGTTCTCAAATAGTAGCAGATCATGCAAATAAAAAAAAATTGTCCTATAATTATATTTGCTGGTGCTTTTCCAGCAAAAAGTGCTTCTTTTTGGGTTGGATGGCAGCCACTGAATCTCTCTTCTACTTTCATAACCACCCTAACCTGTCAAGGAAGAAGACAATCACATGCAAGTCCATGGAACAACATCAATCTTGATAATCACTTCACTTCTAAACTACTTTTTCCCCCCCTCATCTTTCTTTTTTAGTTCTTAATTGTATTTAGACTTTTTTTCGGCATTTCCCCTCCCTGTAGCTATGAATGTTACAGAAGTCTAAAAGTTATCTTTTTTCCACGGGTATTTTAATTATTTGTTTCATTTTTATTATATTACACAATTGTTAAATAGTATTATCCTATAAGCGGTTAATCACTACAATGGTACCTCAAGTTACAAACACCTTGGGTTTTACAGACTCTGCTAACCTGAAGTAGTACCTCGGGTTAAGAACTTTACCTCAGGATGAGAACAGAAATAGTGCGGTGGCAGCGGGAGGCCCCATTAGCTAAAGTGGTACCTCAGGTTAAGAACAGTTTCAGGTTAAGAATGGACCTCCAGAATGAATTAAGTTCTTAACCCAAGGTACCACTGTATTATATTTGCAACCCCCCTGAAGAAGCGCACTTTGAAAGGCTGTGTGCAAATACAACCTTTTCTGGCCTGCACATTTAATATTAATACTTGTGGGGCACGGGGAGCACTGCAGGGAGACAGACAGACAGCCTAGTTTGAAACAAAAACACTATCATTTTCTCATCCCCCTCCATGATGAGCTGAAGGGCAACTGCCTGAAGCAGAGAGGTTTCTTACTTGTGGAGAGGCTCCCTAAATAACTTTAGAGTCCTAATTTTTCAGGATTCTAAAATGTGTGCGCACTTCCAATGGTCTCCCTCCATCTTGTGGACGACAACAGCATACGGGGCTAAGTTCACTCATATCCACAAACACCCCCCTCACGTTTTCACTTAACACTGCATTATAAGGTCTGAATACAGCATCGTTCTGTTTATTGCAACAAACATTCTGCAACATGTAGGCTTCTCCTTGAAAGAAAGGGCCAGCTGGTCCAGCACAAAACACTGCATTTCCCAGGTTCCCCTTTAACCGGAATCCAAAGCCAAAACTGCTAGGCAAGAGCATCAAATACTCATTACTATTCTGAAGCTCTTGAAGGCCTAATAGGTACTAGACGGCTTGCTTTCAAGGTTGCAGCCCTGCTGTCAACCCCACTAAACTCAGCTGGGACTTATAGAACTACAGATGTATAGAACTGGGTTGTAAATGTAGCCCTGTGCCAGCATTGCAATTCCAGTACAAATAAATCACATGCTGGTGGGGGGCACGAGGAGTGAGTAAGAGGACCGTAGCTTTGTCCCCCCCCAAAAAAACCCCCCACCCTCAGTCACCTTCCATGAGTTGGCTGTGGGGAGCATTTTGTATCCGTGGAGGGTTCACACACATTTTTGAAACATTCATGGGGGGGGGGCATATTTAGAGTGCGCCTTGCCACTGCCCCACCTCATGTGATTACTTGTACTGGAATTGTTAATATCTGCATAGGATTTGGGTTATACCAAAAATGAGACACTGCAGCTTTGATTTTTAACTGTGATCTTTGTCTCCCCTTTTCCTTTGTCAAGTTCTAGGAAGCAGACATTTTCATTAAGCTATTTTAACATAATTAAGTTGTCACTGCCAGAGATTCAAAGCAACAATAAAGACATTAGAGCAAGACAGCATAACATGCCCACAGAAATGATACTATACACTGATAATAGAAAAGTTATTTAACTGAAACAAATCAGACTTGTGTTCCACATTCAACCATGGCCCTGTCTGTAGTAAAACAAGTTCCAGGTTTTAAATGACCATGAATTCAATAGTGACACAGTAGATCTGAAAAGTATGTTAGTAAAGAAAAACGTTTTGAGGCAGCATTTTTTTGTCTTTTTCAAGACTCCTGTTAGAAACCTGATACAATCCAGTTTCCACAGCGAAGTCCCAAGTAAAACAATAGATGCTATCAGATCACAGTTGTAAAAACTCTGTGTGTACACACACACACACACACACGCTCATACACTTTAAAGTCTGTAATAGAAGTAATGGGGGTGTGTGGAAAAACTTGCTGACATTTAAAAATTAAGCAACCTGAGAAATTATGGCTGCATTTTACCAGTTCCTCAGCTGCCCTGACAACTTGATAATTGGAGGAGACATTCCCACAGAAACCAAGAGCAGAACTTCATATTACTGGAGACGTCCCTTGCTGCTGCTGGCGGGAGCGAAGGAAATGGACATGACGCCACCATGTCACGGGGGAAGTGCTATAACGTGTTATAGTGGTTTGAGAGACAATATGAGGTGGGAGTGCCGTATTTGGTGGCAAGCCCTGCCATCTCATAGGACATGTGCTTCTGCAGAAAGAGCCACTTGAGGCATTACGAAGAAGCAGTCATAGCAAATACAAGTCATACTGGTGTCTCTCATATGTAACAGCCACAGCTGTGTCTATTGGTCCTCTGGCATAGCTGTAGACTCAAGTTAATGGTGCAACCACATGGCCAGGGGAGGCTGCATACATCTTTTCTGACATGATACTGATTAGGTGGGAAAGAGGGAGCCTAATGTGTGGAGGACACACACACAATCTGTTCTGCTGATGAGGGAACAACTTCACATGTGGCCTTCAGCCACATCAAATTGCATCATAGAATGGGACTTTGAGGAAGCTGCAACAGTGTGTGAAGGGCACAACACACACACACACACACACACACACACACACATTTTGGTACTTCCAGAAAAGGGTGAGGGGGAGAGTGGCATGAGCACAAAATAGTAGGAAGATTTCACACAACTTTCCGAAATGGAGATTTGCCAGTTTTCCCTTCGTATGCTACTTTGGAAACTCAAAAGGGCAAACCCTCTACATAGTCACTTGTGCATCCAACCTTCTTACTATTTCTGTCCTAGGAAATGGCTTCCCCCTGCAGGAAGCTTGGCTTGAAGACTTCTGTTAATGCATTTGTTTCTTAACAGGGATTTATTTTACATTATAAAATGCTTCGTTGGGCTCTAAGGTCCTCCTGTTCAAACTCCTATTTCAGTCACAATTTTTTTTAAGTCGACACATCCAGACCTCCAGTTGTGTCCAGGGCCCACTTAAGCCATTTTGCTGCCATGATAAAACTTAAATTTGTTCTCCATTCTCGTACTGCACGAGAGAGGAGCAATCATTACACCAGTGGGAGAGAGGAAGGGTATTTACAAGCTTCTTCCCAAGATAAAATAGGACTCATTTGTTGGCAATGTGTGTTTTTTAAAAAAAAGTTGAGGTGGTAGTGGTGGGATTTGATCAAGGAGCTGTATATACTGGAATTTCATGAAATCACTACTCTGAAAATAAAACCTGTCATTTCTGTAGGAGCACAGCAAGCAATTATATAGACAAGCTGGCTCCCGCAGCTGACACCCAAAAGGCAAGTAAACTGTAAAATATATTCTCTTTTATCAGGGAAGGAAAAGTCTGCTGTTTAAATAATTTATCTACAGAAGTCTCCAGCCTTATTCGTTAGCCTCCTATTTCCTACCCTTCTTTCCCCCTCCTTGGTTATCTTAAAATGCTGAATCAGCTCCCCAAGCTATTTTGCCTGTTTGGATTTCTTTATCGGGCAGCAACCTTGTTGTTCTTCAGCCTAATCTATTAGTTGAACCATTCCCCTTCCTAGAGGAAAAGGCCTAGGGCTTCAGTTCCACTGTGCATGAAAAGGCTCCCCAAAGAAATCCAAAGAGCTCAGCCGAAGACAGCGTACGTAACAGGGGGAAAAATGGTAGGACGAAACTGTCTCATGAAATTCAATATACTGCAGGCATGTCTATCTCTTCTGCCTCACACTCCACATTGTCCTCAGAGCAGGAGGCTGTTTTGCCACTGCCCCCGCCTCAAATTTGGGTCAGTATGGGGAACAGAAGGATGCTGCAAGCCCCATTCAGGCTTTCTGAACTCGGGGGCTCTCCACTGCACAAGGGGTTCACTGCACTGGTTAGCTCTGCCCCCCCTGACTCATCACTGCTGCTGCTCCCACAACCCCTCTGCATGTTGGGAGCTGAACATCTCTGAGCCTGTTCTCCTCATGTAAAATTCCTTCAGAACTGTAAAGGAAGCTGAATCGAGTCGAGCTGGCTCATCGCTGAAATTTAGCTTCCGACATGCAGCGGGACGCAGGAGGGGCAATGCTGATGCAATGGCACTATGTGATGTTGAATAAGCTGGAGAGGATTACGGAAAGAGTGGAATCGACACCATTAGACTGTTTCAGTTGACCTCAGAGTTATCCTTAAAATGACAAAAATAAATTAGCAGCCTAACCAATTTGCTGCAAGCCTCTGGATTCTGTTAGTGTTATTTCTGAACTACAAATAGAGTTGGTGTATTTTCTTCCCAGGTGTCCTATAATGAGGCTTCCATGCTGTTACATTAGCTTCTTCTGCTTTTCTGCAGCTAGGCCCTCTCCCCCCTATCCATAGTCATGCAAAGGTTGCACTTTACATCTGTTGCCTCCTTCTTGTGTTACCTTTGCATCTTGGGAACCATTCAAGCGTGGCTCCTTCCTCCAGCGTGGAGCCCAGAGCCACATGGGAGAGGAGCCCACACAGTGCCTTGACTTCAGGGTTTCTCCCCCCAGAAACTAGCACAGCTGCAACATTTAGGAACTGTTCCAGCACAGCTCCTTTCCTGATGTTAGGGGTGCAGGAGGCTTAGACCCTGCTGACATAAAAACCCACTTCATGTTCAAGGTATTGAGTTTTGTTTAGGGCTCATTACTAGAGCTGGAAGACTGGAATACAGCTCAAAGAGGGACATTAGTAGTTTTGCAAATATATGCCCCTAAACCAGAAAACAACTTTTTAAAAAGAGTGGGTTTTTTGTATGTGTGTGTCCAATGCCTTCAACTCTGTGTTCTAAAAGATTTTCTGTTCAGCAATTCCCTAATCGCAGCCCAAAAGAAAAGAAAAGATCCTGAGTACAGCATTTTTGAACACCAACAAGACAATTGCTTTAAAGAAATTCAATATACTTTGTGGCTGCTTCCAGACAGCTGAGTAATGGCCAAAGCATCAACAGCTGGCAAATGATTCTGCAGGTTTTCTTGCCTCCTTCCTAAAACAGACTGCTCTTTGAAGGAGTCAATCAGCATAAAGTCAAAATGTCAAAATAACGTAGCACTGAGCAGGTAACTTGACAAACTGTGATGTTGGCCTTAAGTAATTTGACTGGCTATTAATTCTCAAAACAGTCTGAAGAGATTTGTGATGCAGGCTGATTTCCGTCTAGACAGAGAAAAGAGTGTAAAACACATTAGCCAGATACAACTTTGCAATGACAAGAAAAACCTGTTTCATAAGCGCTCAGCTGCCTGAATCCACAAAGCACAGCTCCCCCCCACTCTTGACCTCACCGTGCCTGACCTATAAGTATGCAGCAACTGGCCATCCCGGGATTTTTGCTGTTGTTGTTCTGACTGTTGGGGATTAGCAGATGCACAGATAAAAGCTGTCCTCTTTGATTTCCTGTTCTATTTATTGCACTAGTAATTTTAACGTAGGAAGAAAATACTTTAGGAACTGAGACAGACAATGGAGTGTTTCATGTGAAGTGTAACACTCCTGCAAGCATCTGTATTTTAATTGGCTGCAATTCTTCTGAAGCCCTTGCCTGAAGGACAGGCTCCTGAAGCTGAGCCAGGTTGCACTCTCATCCCCTCATGTCCCCATAGTTACACGTACAGTTGGCAGCAGTGACTGAGGAACCTGCTACGAGGTGCCCTATGTTTCCGCCTGCTCCTCTGAGCCACTCACAGTCTTATTTCAAACATTTATTTCATCTGCTCTGGCCTGCTTGGCATCTGCAGTAAAGAACTCCGCCACTGTATACTGGCTTATTCAATCAGTGATTCAGTGGCTAATGCATATGAGAAGTTCCAGGTTCAACCCCAGGTAGGGCTGGGGAAAACCCTGTTTGAAACCCTGGAAAGCTGCTTTCAATTGCTGTAGACCATATTGAGCTCGTTGGATTCTCTATTCCTGAAGTTCATTTGCTTCAAGACCTCTGACTTCTTCTTTGCTCAACTACTCTACTTCGTCATCCTCCATTATCAACTCAGAACAGCAAGGGGGGAACCTGTGGCCCTCCAAGGCCCATTGTCCCAGCCTGCATGGCTAATGGTCAGGACAATGGGAGCTGCAATGTATCAACATCTGGAAGGTCACAAGCTCGCCTTCCCTGGTTTAGAATCTCCTACCATCAGTTCCATACCTTTATCATGGAGGATAAAGAAAACCATGGCTCCTAGTTACAATGGCTATGTGCTACCTCCATTTTGCTGGGAATAATAGGGAACGGGAGAGCTGTTTGCTCCTGTGTCTTGTTGTGGGCTTCCCAGAAGTATGTGACTGGCCACTGTGGGATACAGGATGCTGCACCAGACGGACGTTTGTTCTGATCTAGAAAAGTTCTTCTCGTGTCCTACATCACATCCCACCTTACAACCGAAAACACTGCTACAAAACTGAAATGTGACATGACTGGGTGGGGATCCACCTCTTTGCAACTCTTTGATCTAGAGGGGACGGAAGGAACAGATTAAATGCTGCCAGCCTCGTAGCTCTGATCTTGGAGCACCTGACCAAAGCTTCCCTTGTGAAATTGCTTGGGGATTTGTCCAGAGATGGCTGGTGGGGGAGTTGAACTATTAATAATGCTTAACATCTGTACAGAACTTTCAGGCAAACAGAGAGCCTTGTATGCAACCACTGCAGAAAGCATTACAAACGAAGGGAGATAAAAGTGGGGAAACAAGCTCCTTCCATTTGAATTTTTAGACTGGCTGAATTCTGCCCTAATATACTAAAAGGAATGCTGAATTAGGCTTTTAAAAAACAACAACCAGGGGTGGATGGGCTTACATTTTATTTAGCACATATTTGAGAAGAGGAAATCTAACATTTAGTAGTCTGGTACTAAGGAAAACATGCCAGTAGTTTCGGGGGTTGAATTGTGACGATTAAGCAACTTGCAAGGTAATACAATTTTCTGAGAGCAAGTTCTTTGAAAAGGCTCACTCCACTGGGCCTCCCCACATTGGTCTGGATGGGACTTGCTGTTTCACTAATAACGAAACTGACGTAAAGTACAGAGTAGAAGGGTCTGAAGTCTGCGATAAAGAATAGGCTGTCTTGGAGGGGGTTTCATGTTACCAGCCCCTTGCAGAAACATTACACTATTTACCTTCAATCCACACACACAAAGAGTAAGCAAACAAAGATGGTTCTTTCACAAGATGCTTACCAGGTTCAGCGGCAGATCGGGGCTCTGCACATCACATCATCCAAAGAAAGAACAAGGAATGGGAGGGGAAAGAACAAAATGCATTAGAAAACCATTACATAGACAACAGTCAAGACTTTATGGCAAGGATGGGGACCTGTGGTCCTCTAACGTCATTGGGTTCCAATTTAGCTTAGAATACAGTGTTAAGTGGTACATAAATTGTTGTGGGGGGAAAGGAAAGGAAATCGCATCAGCTTGTCTGGCCAATGATGAGGGATGAAAGGAACTGGAATCCAAACAACATCCGGAGCAGCCACAGGTCTCCCACTCCTGTTTTACAGAAGGGTAATATTTGATAACAAACTTAACTATTACTCTTTGAGTAATCTGACAGATACAGGTAAAGGGTAAGGGAATACTATAATGAAATGTTGAGCCTAAAAAGTAATTGTGCAAACTAAAACAAACCTGAGGCATATACTCTCCCATTTGTTTTTATACTGCAGGGATATCTGAACGAACAATTAATCTGCCACTTACTTTTTTGAAGAATTCGGAAATCTGGAGAATCCTGTATTTCGGTTCCTTGCCGAGACCAAATGACATGCAGAGGAAGTGCTCCCCTCACTCTGCACTCAAGCACAACAACTTGTCCTTCACTTGCTGTTGAATCTTGTAGCTCCTGTTAAAATTGATAAATGGATTATTTGAACCTCCAACCCCAAATATATATATTTTAAAAAGCCTCAACCCTGTCAGCAGACAAACTGCCTGCAGATAATTACAGCACTGCATATGCTATTTTCCATTCTTTCTTTATTTAATGGTGGCACAGCAATTAATTTGAGTAAATTCTTGTTTTGGAAATCTAAATTACAACCATGCTGGCAGCAGAAAGAACTCTCTCTGATCCAGTGGCGTAGCGTGGGTTGTCAGCACCCGGGGCAAGGCAAGTAATTTGCGCCCCCTAACCTGTGGATTTGCGCCCCCTAACCCGTGGATTTGCGCCCCCTAACCTGTGGATTTGCCCTAACCCCAGATGTTGTGCCTGGTGCGGCCGGCCCCCCCTGCACCCCCATGCTACGCCACTGCTCTGATCACACATTTTTAAAACTATTTTGGAGTGTGTGTGTGTATATATATATATATATATAGAGAGAGAGAGAGAGAGAGAGAGAGAGAGTGTGTGTTTTTGATATCCTAAGATAGGGATGAACTCATCCTCATGCAGTCATGGAATATGTGCGATCAAAACTGATAAAATGTTGGGCACAACCCATCTGGGAGAAGGTGGAAGCTGTACAAGCACACAGTATTCATTTCAGTAGAACTTGCACAAGAGAATTTTCATGTGAATTTATTCTCAGTTACACTGAAGGTGTGAGCCATATGATGGTTTTTTAGTGCCTACAGTGATACTTTGAGAAATGATTAAAAGAGAAGTGAATGAAAAAATATATATAACTCTGCCTCTTTTGTATAGCAAAGAATAGAAAGTAATCATTACAGAAAAAGTGTCTTCGCTAGAAATCCATTACTATCCTACAATAAAGGAACCCATCTTTATTCAGCAGGTTTAATAGGAATGAAATTATCTTTGCACTTTTTTTTTTGCTATTTCATCCCAAAACCACAGAATTAGCATTTCAGTGGAAAAAACAGACCTTTGTAAAAATAGGCGCAGCATTACTAGGTTTTGATCCATCTAATCTGCAGAGGTATGAAGTAGGACTTTGGACCTGGAAAACAGTTAAACCCAGAAATTTGCAAACCATCAGCACCATTTGTAATAGAATTCCTGCACTGATATAACCTTATCTCACTTACACATTTACTAATAAAGTATACCTATACCTGCTACATCAGGGTTTTTTTGTGTGTGTGTCTGATTCTGTAAACAGTCCCAGTCCCCTGCCCCCACCATATTGACCATTTATAATAAAGAAAGCAAGTATATTGAGAACCAAATTTTGCAACTACTGCCATTTAACATTGAATTAACTCTGTCACCCAGGCAACTTTAATAAAAAGGCAGTCAATTACATTTCACATACAGAAACTGGGTCTAAGAGAAGTCCAAGGTAGGCAGGATGAGAGTCGTTTTATCCACAAAGTCCTGTGCAAACATGTCACAGCGTGCTACCAAGAACTTGAGTCAACTTTTGATGTCTTAGAACTGAGACATCTACATACCTGCAGATTAGGCACAGAAATAGGCTGGATGACTGCTGTAGTGATGCCAGCCTTTGGAGCAGAAGATCCTATCGTTAAAGAAACAGAAGTACTTTTCTTCTGGGCCCTAGATAAGTCAAACAAGTAGTAGTCAGTTAATCTTTCCATAAAATGCTTCCCTTTCACATGTTTATTTTGGGTGAAGCACAACCTATTTCTGAGGAACAGTTGAGTTTCTGGTAAGCTGTGACTTGCTGAAGGCCACCCAAAGTCTGCCGTGATCAGGGATTTTAACCAGTCAACAGAAGCGCATCCACTTTTCCAGTACAGCAGAAAAGGGTTATAAAATGAATCTTTAACCCTAATGTTTTATTACAAAATTGCAAAACGTTCTGTTCAGAGAATCTTTGGGGTCTTTTGCCAAAGGGGAAAAAATGCAGGCAGTACAACAGGGATATTTCCAATGCACTCAGAAATCTGCCCTCAATATTTGATGCATTTCATCTTTGTGTATATACACTCAGTTACAAAACCTAAGAAAAGTAAGGGCATGTGTTCACTAAAGGTTTACAAATGATTCATTGCTATGTCTCAATTCCAGATATAACAGAATGCCAGGCATCGCTTTAAAAGGTGATAACTATCTGTGAAAAGTACATGGTAAAAAAAATACATGCAGCAGTATGAACATGTACTTCACTGCTTCTGCAAAACAATGTATAGGCAGCAAAGGCTTTCTAAATGGAGACTCTGAACCGGAATCTGTATCTGTGCTGCCCCATGTTTAACGTGCAATGCAATATTTTAACAGGATCTGATCATTAATTAACGCTGGTTAGTCTTTCCACCCCACGGAATGACTGCAAGAGGTGAAGCAGAACAACTTTGCAATAATCCCCCCAAAGCGTCCTAGATACAAAGTGTATAATTAAGTTTTGCTATGTAAACTTACTGTGGCATGGCTCCAGATTTTGATCTGAAAACCTCACTGTCAGAATCAGAAGAGCTGGCACCTACAGGGGATGGAAAAGGGTATGTTCAAGGATGATGGATGCTGTCATGGAGTCTAGAACACTTCAAAACAAACAAGCTTTTAAAAAAACAAAAACAAAAACAACCCCGAACTCCCATCACTGTAGCATTATGCTTAAAACTACTGAATGGTAATGAGCCCCATTCCAGGTGGGTTTAGACCAGGCATAGGCAAACTCGGCCCTCCAGATGTTTTGGGACTACAACTCCCATGATCCCTAGCTAACAGGACCAGTGGTCAGGGATGATGGGAGTTGTAGTCCCAAAAACATCTAGAGGGCCGAGTTTGCCTATGCTTGAGCTGACTCTTGGAACCAATGGCATCTAAAGCATAATGTTTTCACTTCTTTTCCTGTTTGTGACCTTCAGTTTATGCTCTCTCTTACCTTCAACAAACAGTTCTGCTGATGTAGAATCAGAACCAACAGAATTTGAGGCCAGGCAACAGTAGCGCCCTGTGTCGTCCTCAAAGGCTTCTGCTATAATTAGTGTATGGAGCCCTCCACTTTCACAGCAGATCTGAATATCGGGAGAATTTTGCAGTTCTTTGCCCTCGCAGAACCACCTGTGATTAATACACCATAGAAAGGGGAAACACAGAGCAAGGTCAGGGAAGGAGGAGCGCTTTTCAATATTTATATTATAAAACTGCTACAATCGTAGATGATTAAAATGAGAAAAGATTAGTTCACAGGCGATATCTGTGGCAGAAATACTGCTGTTTTTAAGAAGCATCTCACAGAAAACTCTTTGTAGTGAAATATGAAAAGAAACCAGAATGTCAGTCGGCAGCTTGCTAAAGGCACGTTGGGAAGGCATTTCCTAAAGTTTGCCTTGTTACAGCAAACATAGCCCTTTTCCATATGTTGCTATTACCATGTTCAATAACTCTGTGGGGGTGGGAGGGTGGGGAAGCCAGTAATCTACATGCATTCATTGCAAAGTTTGAAAGAAACACACATGCACAGGCCTCTACCCGTGCAACTAGAAACCCTGAAAAAGCAGGCTGCAATTACTCTGCAGAGATCAGATGGTGATGGAGCCTATACTGTCTCCCTCCATCCCTCCCCAGACGTTTAATGAACAGGGGAGAAACTTCCTTTAAAAAGGGAATCTATTGCTAGGAGCCATTCTGATAAGAGGCTTCTCTTGACAACAGGCAGATCGAGATGGTACAGAGCATCGCTCTCCTTCACTGCAGGTTTTAAAGCAGAGGTTGGGTGGCCATCTGTCAGGGATTCTTTAGTTGCGAATCCTGAATTGAAGGGGGTTGGACTAGATGCCCCTAGGCAGAGGCACACACCCCGCACCCCGGTTCCTCCACCAGCGCCCCTAGGGGATCCTTCCAACTCTATGATTCTGGCATCTAAGCCCCCAGAGTAAAAAACAAAACACCCCACCATATACATTTTGGAAATGCTACAGGAGGCCCATGGAGCCTGATACAAAAATATGCTTGCTTTGTATACCAGTGGGTTGATCATTTTGACTGCACAATAATTGGACATGTGAAGATGTCCCTGCCAATCAATCGTGGATTAAGTTAACTGATACATGGCTGTTCTTTTGATCAAACAATGCCTGCCCTCACAAGCAACAGTGGACTAGCTGTGCCAATCAGGTTTTGTTCAACTGATATTGCTTCAGGCACAATCTTTATCTTGTCCCATATCCCACAATACACCGTTCAGGGGCTGGTTGTAGCTGCAAGCCGAATGCACAGTATTAATTTATGAGAAGCAGATTAACAAGTCCTACCTAGGGATTAGTCAAGCACTGGAATACAAGCAATAAACCATTTTTTCCTCAAACAACCCCACTCCTCCCTGAAGGCTAGAAAACTAGGGGCACATTAACTATACTTTTTTTAAAAAGCCATAGCCATAACCATTCTGAAAGATTTATCATGCCACAGGAATCTACAGTTTCAGAGTGCTTCACAGTTATATACCACCTCAACCCAATTCTCTCAGATCCATAGAAAAAGAATGCACTTGGATCCAGTTATTTTTATGGATGCTCAACTATGCACACCAAGTTTGGGTGTTAATAATGACTATAATCTCTTAATTTCAAGTGAATACTGATCGCTTTCACACATTACCATTTTTCTGTGCCATGAATACTAATGCATGTGTAGGGAAGGAGAAATACTGGGTGAAGCAATTCTAAGAAACCCAGGGACATTCTGTTTTGTTGAGATTTAAAAGGAACAACATCCAATGTAGCAGCTTTCATGCCCCCAGCCAGCAAGGTATGCAGTCATGTTGACCATTAACATTGTCCAGAACTTCAACTAGTAGTATTAATTCCCCTCCCCACACTTTTAAAGAGTAACTTGAATCAAGTAGAAAAGAGGTTACAAAGTCCTAAACCAGCTGCAAGCCATTGTAGGCAAGCAGTCTTCTGAGTGTTTATATATTCCACAATACAGTACACTTGTATTTCTCTTGCAGATACATAATTGACACAACCGTGTTGTATATTATACCCTCCATGCCCTGAATGTTTTAGAGGTTAACGCTCGCAGGATAGATCACATCACTCTGCAGATACCACTTCTCACACAAGACTTATAACTCATTTTCAGTGGACAGACCCTTCCTTTTCCAAACAAGAAGTAGTCTGGCAGATCGAATTTCACCCAGAGGCAACTATGTACTAACCGCTATGCTTTCTTTTGAAACAAAATGCAAGATTTACCTCTCCCGAATTCTTTGCCTTTTTACAACCATGCTTGGAATATCATACACAGATTTGGTTACCATACCTAAAAAAAGGGATGCTGTTAGAGCCAGAAATGATCGACAGAAATGATCAAGAGACTGGCCCTATGAGGAAAGGTTGCAACTTTTAGTTTTTGTTTTAGTTTTGGGCAGGAGAAAAGCAAGTGAAGGGGGATATGACAAAGGTGTATAAAATTACCCATGTTGTGAAGAAAATGGATTGAGAAGGTTTCCTCTCTCTCTGTACCTGAACCCAGGACCATTCAGTGAAGCAGAAGGATAGGACACACATGACAGACAAAAGGAAGCACTTTTCCCAAAACACATAGATACTTTGGATTTCACTACCAGATGTAGCAATTGCCACCAACTTGGATAACTTTAAAAGGGGAGTAGGCCGCAGATCTACAGCACACGTTTAGAGCACAAGACTTTCTCAAAAGAACCCTGGGAACTGCCACTTGTTAATGGTGCTGGGAACTGTAACTCTGTGAGGGTGAAACTACAATTCCTGAGAGTTTTGATTGCACAGAATTGGAAAAGTGAGACCATACCATCAAAAAAAGATTGGCTGATTAAATTGATGGAATATGCTGAGGTGGATAAACTGACAGGGCAGATAAGGGAAACAAAAATTTAGTAAAGTTTGGAATATATTTAAACAATACCTGAAAGACCACCGTGGAGAACTAAAAATTTTGACTGGTTTAGATTAACTCTTGTAATGAGAAACATTAAATAGTAGTGAAAAAGTTGGTTACCAGCAACCTAGATTTATCATGATATGCATTCAACCAAGAACTTTAAAAGACCCAAGTAAGAAGGAGAGGGAAGTCAGAGGTAATTAGAATATCAATGAATCAAATGATTAAGAATATATCTTTGTTTTACTTTATTATGATTTAGAATTACATGTTCATCAACAAGAAACCAAAACTGTGGTTTCATGTTAAGAAAGCATTTTTGTTGTAAAAAAACTAATAAAGATGAATTACAAAAACAAAAACAACTACAATTCCCAGGAGTCTTTGGGGAAAGTTGTGTGCTTCAAGTGTGCATTGTATGCACTTTCAATGTATGGTGGGATCTGCCCTCAAATGGCTACTAGTCACAATCACTATATAACACCTACAGTATCAGAGGAATTAATGAGAATTCCTGGGCAGAAAACCACCTGCTTGCAAGGCATCCCACAGGCATCATGCTGGTCGCCATGAGAACAGAATGATGGACCAGGCAGGCTTTGGGTCTGATCAAGCTGCACTTTTAAGTTCTTATCTTGTAATGAAGGATAGGAGTTCATTTCACTATGCATTTAGAAGTGAACCTCTCCATTCCTTACCTGCTGGATCAAGTGTGGATCAGAATGTAGACATGTGGGTAAGTCTGAAATGTTTACAAACCTTTCTAGTACATGGTTAGTCCCAACCTATATTTGTACAAGATGGTCCAATGGCTTCCTGTTTCTTTTACAGAACTACTGTCGGCTGCTTTTAGGGACACTGTAAGGCAGCCAGGGGCACAGTACAGGGGAAGATATGGCTGCTTCCCCCAGAATATAAAGGCAGCCATCTTTTTCTTCATATAATTATCCAAGAAGGGTAGCACAACTTAATATTCAAAAGTGCTGTGCTTTTAGCAACAGCTTTGTTTAACAGACGGATTGACCCCTTGGACCATTTCACAGGTTCTTGAAAACAAATGAAATCTCTTTACAAAAGTGTGCAGAATTTAAAGCATTTCCCCTTAAAAAATCTGCATGGAATTGGAGTTGAACAGGCATGCCAATCAACTCATTTGTAAGGGACATGGACCTAAGCAATACTGTTTCATCCAACCCGAGTTATTACCAACACTCATTTGCATATGGGTTGAAGGCCTGTGTGTAGAGAGGGTCTCCATGGTTAAGTAATTCTGCAATGGCTGGACCTGCTTTTCAGAGTGGACTAAGAATTTACTTGGCCACCACAAAGAATCTGTTCAGGGTGAAATAGTAAAAATAAGAATATTTACCAAGGGAGGGGGAATAAAACCCCAAGCAATCACAAAAAAGCTCCAATCCTGCCCCAATACCAGCCCGTATTCAAATCCAGCTCTTAGAAGACTGATGTCTTGTAATGGGTGGTATATACACGCACCAGCTTTATTTGCCACACGATGCTCCTTTCAGATGTTCTACCATGTTGGACAGACATGCACTGGTGGGATGGTACTGTAGCACCAGGCTAAACCCCAAACCTGTATGTGTATGCACAAGTGTACGCACACAGTCAATTTTGGATACTGAAAGGAAGATGTCTCGGTTGGGGGTTACGGTCTACTGCCCCCACCTTTGGGTGCTCATTCCAAATGATTAGAATGACTGAAAATGGCAAATGCATTGCAGTCCCGTGGTATCCATTGTTGTTTATTAAAAGTACCTTATTAGTTACGCATTTCAAGTTACATCAGCCAAAGGGTGCTTTTATATATGGCAAAGCTGCCCTTCGCCCAGCTCTGGTCAACACACAAACATCAAAGAAAATTGCCCACCAACATATTGTCATATGTTTTTCGTGAATACCGATGGCATGAAATCATCCCACCATCAGGCCAATTCGGATCAGGTTGGCCATGTGCAAGTTCCCAAACAGGAACTTCTACAAATAGAATGCCATATGACATGTTTGCCTTTCTTCGTATGAGGTTAACCAAACATAACATGTGCCTCAGCAAAAAATAACACTGTGAAATAATGTTTATTTTTATTCAAGATGGGTTCCACAATAGGGACGCTGCCTTCTCTAATCAATGCACAATAGGCTTATGCATGCAAAGTGACTCCCACTTATGCTAATGAAAAACTATGTACACAATTCCCCCTTGCAGGAGAAAGAATAAACCCTACATCCCTTAAGGCTAGGAAATGTTGATGATGGAACTAAAACACTGTACCATTCCTTTCTTGTAATTAAAATCCAACCAGCTCCTATTGTGCCCAGAGAGAACATATCACTTCTGCATGGAACTAATAAACTTCCTTTGTTTACTCAGTAGCCTCATTTGGCCTAGTTTTACAAATAGGTTCTGGAAACAAATGTATCCTGTGAGTTCAGCTGCCAGTATTTTTTGTGATCTGTCCGCTTCCCTGCGCTGCAGCGGAGACTCAAACCACAATTTGTAAACTGTCAAGAGCTTGGATTTTTATGAGATCTTCCCTGCCGAGCTTTTATTTTGATTATACAGAAAACATAGAGAGATGCTGCACTACATTATAGGTTATGTTATATGGGTTCATTTAGATAAATACATCTGACTTAAATGGGCTGTGGATCAGGTGAGAGACCCTGTTATTAAAGTGACTACTTGCAGGCTACAATGGTTGGAATTTTAAGTAAACCACTCTGGTCTGGGCAATCTCTTGTCCAGAATGAGCAAAGACAAAGGAGAAACTTATTAGACACATGCTAATCGCTTGCAGTGACACAGTTTCCAAGGAGAGCTTCATCACATTGCAGCAGCTAAGCAATCACTGTTAGCCTTTGATATATTAGAAAGATAACCCGAGGAGTTACAAATTCAGAAGTTGTAATGCAAAGAGTCTTTTATAGTTCTTATTTCCCAACCATTGCAGAGGCTAGTTCTTTATTCTGCATTAGATCTTGCTGGGAAGAGAAAAACAATGAACAATTGGTTATGACAAAAGGCAATCATTATGCTGCTAGCTGCAGATCTGGCTCTTTGAGATGATTAATGAAGGTGAGGGGTTCACACCCTTCAATGCTGCTCCTTTCAGTTTGAAGAAAGGGTGCTGGCTGCCATCCAGTCCACAATTACACGTGTTTCTATCGCACTGACATGCACACATAATTCTGGGCTGGGCTGCAACTTTCATTTGTGGCATTGCAAGATCCCTCCAGAACCAGGACGGTGTACAGTAGCCTTTTTCCTGCAAGAGAAAGCTTATGCTCTGTGCCAGCACTGCAGGATCATCTGCAATGTGTCAGGATACCACTGCAAGCTGAAGCCCTTTCATTTCTTGCCTTGTCAAATACAACCATCCCACACTAAATCAGTGTGTTTCTGGACACACCTCATCTGTCATCCGTCAAGCCAGAAGCTGATGAAGACAGAATGTAAGGAACAAGAGGCAGAGAATATGCAGGTTGCACTAAGCCAAATCGTGGAATGAATGTACAAACTCAGATTGTGAGAGCAGATTGTGGGTGCTTGGTTCCTCCCTGGTCCTTCTCCTGCTGCACTGAGCTAAGCCTGCTTTCGAGTGTTATTCAAACTTGGGTTCATGGTATAATTCTCTGTACAAACCATGAGCTGAAAACCGCAGAACAAACCTTGGTTACGGCATGCAGTTATTCTGGAGAGAGGTAAAACCACTAGCTCAGGTTTGAATGACACACAAAGTCAAACCGGGACTTAGCTCTGCACAAAGCAGAATGATCGGGGAAGAAGAAAGCAGCTGCATTCTCTTCTCCAGGAGCCCATAAATTTGAGCTAAGCCATTGTTTGGCTTAGTATGACATGCAGCCCAGGCCATTGAGTCTGATCTTTTGCACCAAATACTGTAATAGACGGGAAATTTCCTTGTGTACCTAGAAGCATTTGGTGGAAGAATTACATGAAACCCCTCCCCCCCCACCATCCAACACACAGCCAGGTCACCCCAGAGTGAGTTCTCTCCCTTAGTAGTCTAGGGTAGCCCAATTTTCTGTATTACCCAGCCAAATGGCAAAGCCAATTTCTTCATCCATCAAGTGCAGACATGTGATTGAGACCAATCACATTCATCAAAATGATATGTGAATGATCAAGTGACAGCAGTTTCACACAACCAAGAAAAATGCATCTGTTCGGAGTGGGTGGGTGGGTGAGGTTTGGTTGTTGGAAATGTGGCCTCCCCCTGCATTTCACTCCTTCTTTCCCCAAACTACACAAGAAAGCAATTGTTGCTCGCTCAGTATGCAGGACTCAAGCAGGATGATGCAATTTTCATCCCTATTGTCCCCTCCCTACTCATCACCTTCTCGCTGTTAACCAGATGACTGAATAATCTGATGAGTGGAGGAGGGTGTGGCACTCCCACACCCTCAGCTGATGTGCACACATCAGCTAAGGAGGAGGCTGTGTGTCCTCCATGTGCTTGAGGCAAGATGGCAATACCCACTCCTGACCCTCAGAAGGTTGGCCATGCATGGCTGTGTCCCTTGGGGCAAAAAGAAGAAGTTAGCCACCCCTGGCTGAAAGCATGTTCTAAGTAATGCACCATAATCACAGTGTACAAGCTAACGAAAGTCTACATCTCTCTCTTCCTATCATTCTCTCTCCTACCCCACTCCCTCCCTCCCAGGACCTTCATTGCCTGCAGAAGGTCAAACGTTGACACTTGAAAACACCCCTTGGTAGAGCCAAAATACATACAGCAAGCCATTTGAGTGAATATATTCGAACATGCAGCCACTTTCATTTTGCCAAGATAATGTTTTTTGGTGGGGTCATGAAACTTGCCAAAGTTATGTAGGAAGCAACTGTAACCACATGGAGCAGTCCCTGCCATCCCACTGATTTCAAGCAGCCATCATGCAATCATTTGTTTATCTTAATTGGTTAAGTTGAACCACTACAGAGACCAGGGATATATAGGTAGAATGGACCTTTCCCCACCCCAGTTAAGATTCCATATACAATATTTTTTGCTCTATAAGACTCACTTTTCCCCTCTTAAAAAGTAAGGGGAAATGTGTGTGCGTCTTATGGAGCGAATGCAGGCTGCGCAGCTATCCCAGAAGCCAGAACAGCAAGAGGGATCGCTGCTTTCACTGCGCAGCTGTTGATTTCCCTCTTGCTGTTCTGGCTTCTGAGATTCAGAATATTTTTTTTCTTGTTTTCCTCCTCCAAAAACAAGGTGCATCTTGTGGTCTGGTGAGTCTTATAGAGCGAAAAATATGGTACTAAAATTATTTCAATGGCCTAATCCTATGCAGCATAATGTGTCTCTCAACCCACTGAAATCCAGAAGTCTAGACATACTGAAATCAACATAGGATTGCAGCCTCGGCATCTTAGTTTTAGTTTGAATTGTCAGAATGAGAGTAACGGTACCCATTTAGCAACTGGAGCTGACTGCAGCCCAATTATACAAATTTGTCTTTTTCTTCCTCACTTCTGTGCTTGCACCAACCTCCAACAGCAATCCAGCCATAGGAAGGAATATATGAAAAATGCAACCATGATGACACATCTGGGATTCAAAAAGTAAAGGAAACAGCAATAAAGCTGAGCAGCCACTGGCTGGCTAAAAAACTAGGGCCTTAAGAAAAACAGTTCACGGTTTCCTCTAATGCATAATCCTGCTGCAACCTGTGTTTGGTAAAGGTCACCGAGGAATAATGAAGGCTTTCTTTCCACACCCATTTAAAAGATAATTTAAAGCGACAGTTGTACTGAAACCAAAAGACATAGACGAAGGAGAGAATTATACTTCTGACCGTAACAAGATGTGAACAGAGGTAAGTGGTAAATTAAAAGGCAATTTTATCCTTAATGCTTACTATCATTAAGGTTTTTTTTTTATATAAAAAGTTGCTGCTGCTTTCCTGTACAGTTTCAGTTTTTCTAGCACTCTGTTCAAGCAATTCCCTTTATGCTTCTCCTTTAATTGGGAAGGTATTTGCATAATTATACCTCTTATGTTGGCTTCACAAATATCCCACACAGTTCTCCAGCCTCTCTCACACACTCCTTAACATTTTTTTTTTAAAACAAAGGGTATGAAATCTCCACTGAGATTTGTTTTTCTTTTTTCTTTTTTCCTTTCGCTTTTCATATGCAATGAATAGGTATGTGACCTGTAAGATGTATTCCATTTCTACTTCAATTTTTTTAGCAGGGTTATTCAGACTCAAAGAACATGTTGCTTCTGGAAAGGTGGAATGAGAAAGGTTAAAACTTTGGGGCAAAGGAAACACCACATGAAATCTCTTCAAACCACAAAAAAATTGAATGCAAAGTGTAATTTGTCACCAACTTGTTGTTGGGTGTTTCAGTCATTTGCAGTGTTTAAAATTCCATTAAAACAGAAGTTATGTCTATTAATCCTCCAGTGCTTCCTTAATTTTTGTCTAGTTGAATGGTACACCCCCCCCAAAAGGGTGGACTTTGTCCCTTCCAATTCTCCTTTGACTGTGGCTTATCTACTACAATCTAACATTTATACTGTAGAAATTATTTTCCACTTGGGATTTGGGTGTGTGTGTGTGTGTGTGCGCGCGCCAAGGTTTTTACCACACATAAGCAGTAGGGGTCAATGTAAATGAATATGAACTTTGCACCTAGATGCATTTTTAAGCATAACCCAACCTCGCTGAATTTCTTTTTTAAAAAGAAGATTAAATCATATGTCTATGGCTCATATTTATTTTCAACTCTGTGAAACTAAAAGGGGGAAAAAGTCTTATGCACGGTCAGCAGCAGAAACTCCAATAAAACATATCCCCTTTCCTACTTGATGCTTCTACAAAACCCCAGAGATAATGACATATACATTCTTTTGGCATCTGTGCTTGGAAATCTTTCAGACATGTACCAAGATCTGAAAAGCAAGGGTTACACATGTAGACGCACTAGCTACTTCCAACACGCACGAACACAGCAGTATTTTTCAGAGCCGTGGTGGTTAAGAGGAGGGCCTGAAGCTGTGATGGGGCCCATACTGTGCATGTTTAATCTCTGACATCTCTGGGTAGAGCTGGAAAAGAATCCTCTCTGAAGGCCTGGAGAGATGCTACAAGTCAGCGTAGGCCACATAAAACGAAGCGAGTAATGATCCCACTCCATACAAGGCAGCTTCCTATGTTGAGCAACGTAAATATAGTTTATTAGGGGCATAGACCAGCAGTTTTAAAATGGCTAAGAATACAATATTTATAACAAGAAGATACAGTGGAACCTTGGTTCTCGAACGACTTAGTTGCGAACAAATTGGCTCCCGAATGCCGAAAACCTTGAAGTGTTCTGGTTTTCAAACGTTTTTCGGAAGCCAAACGCCCAAAGCTGCTTCTGTGGCTTCCACTTGAGTGCAGGAAGCTCCTGCAGCCAATCGGAAGCCGTGCCTTGGTTTTTGAACGATTTCGGGAGTCGGAACAGACTTCTGGAACAGATTAAGTTCAAGAACCAAGGTTCCACTGTGCAACAGTTATAAGAACTAGCTTCTTTTTTTCAGGAGGGTCAAAAATATTTTGTCATGAGCTAAAATCTAAGAAGGGGGCAGCATCTCTGTAGAAGTTCTTGGTTTTATGCTGAACAGAGTAAATGAGAGCATGGTCAAGCAAGTACTGAGTCAGTATTAAGCCTTAGGTCAAATAAATTAAGAGTGGGAATGGGCTTGCCCACACATACCTAGAAGCAGTATTCAAGTAGCAACGCCGACGATGAGAAAAGAAATACAGTATTTTTAATTTATAGGTCTTGTCTGGTTGCCTGTAAAATGGGAATCCTTTGTCTTAACCCTTGGAAATTTGGAACTTCTCATGCCTCAGGGGATTAGAGTGCCTCAAAATTTGGATGAAAATTACCAAGAGTTACAGGTGCCAACTCTCCACTGAAATCAACAGGGACTAGGACAAAGGGATTCTGACCAACAAATGCAATTTAAACTGACAACAAATGCAATTTAAACTAATGAAAAAACTAAACTGAATGGAAAAACAAAACAGATTTTTTGTTCTGGCAAAACCTCCCAAAGGAAGGAGTGTGCACATTGTAACTCCTCACCCTGACTGCACTGCCTCATAGGCACATTTCTAGAGAGAAAATCCTGAAAATGAAACAGGAAAATTGCTTGTGTGGACGCTGATCACCACCGGGAGATTTAGATAATGATAATGTGCTCTTAAGACTGCGATGCTTGGGATTAAGTCCCATTTAAGTAAACAGGTCTAACCACTGAGTAGAAGCATATAGGATTGCACTGTAAATAACGCAGTTTTAACAGCCAGTTTGAAGAACAGGAGGAAGCTTCTTTTAGTAATAAAAGAAGTCTGATCTCCTTTGCTGGCTCAGAAAGTGCCTAGTTGCATGATGCTGAAGAAATCCAATTCTCTGCTTAGGGACTTGGACGTCACAGACTGACTAGGGGAAAAAAATATTTTCAGTCATCAGCAGACACCCTCTTTATTAACTCTCCACTACAGATTGTAATTTCAAAGGTGCTCAGAAGTATATTGAAATTTATTACAATTAATTCACATCCTTGTTATATATAGGCAAGGAGCCTTGTTGACGTTGCCATGTGATGTTTTTACTGCTGTTTACAAGTTTGGATGCATGAGATGGAGACTTCCCTGTTCCAAACATCCTAGTCAATCAGGGCTGGGAAGATAAGAAGTCTCCTACCAGCCCTGTGATTTAATTAACAACTGAAGAGGTAGCTACACAAGCCACAGGAGGTGCGCAAGTATTTGGGCCTTATGATGATCCTGTTGCAAGAAACTGTTGCATGTAAATTTCACTGCTGAGTAGAGCAGTATTTATGTATATAATCTCCAGGCACCTTGTTACTTTTTGAGTAAATGTTTTTGTACAACATGCTCCTTGTGAGTGGAATGCCTTTTGCTGAAGACAAAAGTGTGGTGGTCTTATCTACATTCTTCAAGTGGTTTCAATAATTTCACTTGTGGAGATGCCAGGCATCTCCCTCCTATCTGCCCCTGTTCCCCTCTCCCTCCCTGCAAAAGGGGGGAGGGGAATTCACTTGCTTTTTGCTTTTGGAAAAAGGGAAGATGGGAGTGTAAGACATGAGAAGTGGATCTCCTACTTGATTTCCCCCATCTGCATTAACATTCTCAATCTGTGTTATGTACGAAGCTTGGATTCCAGAACAATTGGCAGGTAGGATCCTAGAATGCAACAACTGATTGGCTTGCAGGAAAAGACCAATCAGGCTCCAGGAGGAAGTTAATCAGCCTATTCGGCTGGTAGGATCCTAGAATGCAACAAGTGATTGGCCTGCAGGAGAAGACCAATCAGGCTCCATGAGGGAAGCAGAATCAGCCAATCAGACGGGACTCATTGTGTAAATAATAATAATAATAATAATAATAATAATAATAATAATAATAATAATTTATTATTTGTACCCCGCCCATCTGGCTGGGTTTCCCCAGCCACTCTGGGCGGCTTCCAACAAAGATGAAAAATACACAAAAATGTCACATATTAAAAACTTCCCTGAACAGGGCTGCCTTCAGATGTCTTCTGAATGTCAGGTAGTTGTTTATCGCTTTGACATCTGATGCAAGGGCGTTCCACAGGGAGGGTGCCACTACCGAGAAGGCCCTCTGCCTGGTTCCCTGTAACTTGGCCTCTCGCAGTGAGGGAACCGCCAGAAGGCCCTTGGAGCTGGACCTCAGTGTCCGGGAAGAACGATGGGGGAGGGGACGCTCCTTCAGATATACTGGACCGAGGCCGTTTAGGGCTTTAAAGGTCAGCACCAACACTTTGAATTGTGCTCGGAAATGTATATAAAGGCCTAAGGCTTGGGGGGAAATTCAATCACTGTTTTACAAGCTGCAAAACGGAGCATAAAATCACTGTAGGACTCTGAGTATATTTCAATCTGCCTTAGACACACACTTAGCTATATAATTCAGCAGTCGTTCAGCTTATCAGGTGCAGTGTTTCTAGTACAACGAGTGCGGAAACCCAAGTCAATCTTGTTCTAGGTTAAGAAACTGAAGTCACATCTACAGTGGAACCTCTACTTAGGACCGCCTCTACTTGGACCCAATCCAAGTCGCGACTGCAGCAAACCCAGAAGTAAATATCGGGTTTGCCGCGATTTGCGCACGCACAGAAGCAGCTGCCACTGTCTCCACATGTGCACAATGGTGTTTCTATTAGTGACCCATTTTGTCTAAAGGATGGGCCGCCAGAACGGGTTATGGTGGTAAGTAGAGGTTCCACTGTAATTAGAACTTGTGCAATCTTCTTATAAAGTGGCCATCTTGTGTGAGCAAATCCCACAGAGTAGGAGAAATCCTCTCCACAGAGTGGAGAAATCCTTTATTTTGCCTGCCCCGAATACTCAGCTTCCTTGAATGGGCCCAGATTCAAGTACGGGAAAGGAAGAAAAGCCTCTCTATTTCCATTGTCTCAACACAACTCCCTTCATACGCCTCTAGCACATCCACGCTTTACACTCATCTTTCCGAATCGAAAAAGCTCCAGACCTTAACCATGTCAGCCTGCTAGTGCCATTAGGCTCAGAAAAGACTGAGGTTTTATATCACATTCCTTCTGGGTATTGTGCTGCCCTTTACGAAAAAAAGCCTTGCAATGTAAGCTTTCCTATTATATTTCTCTCTCGAGAAAGCAAGACTAGGCAGCTTGTTTTCACGCTGACAGTTTGTGGAGAGCTTAAACAGAACCCAAAATCTGTATCGGAGTTCTGTACTTTTGACTGCAGGCCACCCTCCTCTCCACTATTAGGCTCGGCAGAATTAGATTTGATCCTTAATGTATAGAATTACTAATGTTAGCCATAAAGATATTTAGCTCTTTCCTTTTTTTTTTTTTTTTTTTTTTTTTTGGCTCCCCAGCACAGCGAAGCGAACAAAGGTCTGGATGTATGGCAAACAACTTCTCATATTGCTTGATCAGGCAGTAAATTACTGCCAGCTATATATTGGGGTTGGGGTCTACTAATGTACAGGCTACTCCTGTTAATGTTAAAAGGAAATCATGCACATAAGTCTCCCATATATATTTGGGAGGAAAGAAAAACACCATAGTAGCCATATTTCCCACTGGAGTGCAGGGAAAAGATGTCTGTTGATAAGTAAGTACAGGTGGGCCAGTTACTGCCAATATAGACCCCCCCAAAAAACAACACCCGTCTCCTGAGAAGGCATATTGAAAATTGGAATTATAGTAAAGTAGGGGATGAAAAAAATAGTGGAATGATCTGCTAAAGCCACGAATGTTGGAATACACAATGAATATGGCCTGCATAAGCGTTTCCTGTTCCAAATGATATTTAAAGCTGCTGGATGAGCATTTTTGCTTTAGATTAGCCTTGGAAAGCACACATGCATTGTTAGTGTTACGCACCACTGTTTTATTCTTCAATCACAAAAGAATTCCTTTCCCTCTGCTACATCGACTTGATCTTAAAATCTCCTAAGTTGATTTTAAAATAAATAAATGAAGAGGCATATAGGCATATATAAGTGAGTGTGTGTGTGTGTGTGTGTGTGTGTGTGTGTGTTGTGAACGGCATAAGATGGGGATGATAGTGCAATCACAGAGCAATGAAATCCATGCACACCCATTATGCATTGGATTGTTTTATACCATTGTGGAGGGAGCATCAGCAGAAATATGATGGAGGGAATGAAATGCAAAATGTACAGACTTCAGTTTCTAAGGTTGCTCCTAGGGATCAGGTGTACTCTACAGCACCTCGGCACTAACACCCTCTAGAAGTATAGACAAGCGCAGTTGAGACATATGAAACTGGCATTTAGAAACTAGCATTCTTAAACATTTCCAAGTACTTTGTTTCATGTGTTTGCCATTATTTATGCCTGCATGTCCCTAGAGGCAGAAAAATCGAATGGAGAGCTCCAATTTACTCACACATATTAGAAAACACACATTTGGCTTTCCAAGCAGTGTTTAATTTGGATTCTGCTTATTGTGGCTTCTTTCCAGCTTGCTTATTTAATATATCCCAAATAAAATGCAACATCTTTTTGTTATTGCTTCAATTTGCTCAAACAGGGTTGTTGTTTTTAAAGAGATGTGACTAAAGTTATTTTGGGTACACTTGATTCCCCTCATTGACCTGGAAGAAATAAAGTTCTCTTATTTCCTTTCTATTCCCTTCCTTTTCAGTATTCTCTATGGTTACTTTGGGTGAACTCCAGAGCTATTTAAAAAAACGGAGGGGGGAGACCAACAACTGGAAGTTTTAGCCATGGACTGCAACAGGATATGGACTGCCTTCACTATTTGTTAGCATAAAGCATGCTATAAAGCAAGAAGAGCTTAAGGGACTAATTTGGTTCTGGGGGCATTCTTTGAAAAGTGTCGAGAGAGAGACTAAATAAGGAAAGACTAGGCAAATAAATTATGAAAGCCAATGGTGATATCACTTTTCTAGAAGCCAATGTTTTGTATTATTTCATGCACGGTCCATTACCTAATTCATTCTTCTTCGCTTTTATTAGTTTTTAAAACCTAGAAATCTCTGTAAGCCACATACAACATTCCAGCAACCTATTTACTATTCTTGTTTTATTCATGTCTGTACCACAAACCCATATAAAAGCACATTTCTCCTGCGAACAAGATCTCAATTAAAACCAAAACATAATAAATTCAAAGCAAAATTAATTAAAGAAACAGAAGTACAGAAAAGGGCACCTAACAAGGTTATAAAAACAGGAAACTGTTTTTGTCAAAAGGCTCGCTGGAACAACCAAGACTTAAGTTGGCACCTAAAACTCATTACAGATGGTGAAAGCTTGATATCATTACGCAGAGAGTTCTATGACCCCAGTGCCATCACACCAGACGCACAATTTCATGTTGAGGACAGTCGGCCATTGCCAAGCACCATCAGATGTGACTGAGTGGCAGACTGTAAAGACTGCGCAGGAATATCAGGAATATGGTGTCTTTCTTGAAAGTACATTGACCCCAAGTTGTTTACGGCTTTGTGATGAGCTACAAATGATAAAAATAATCACCACCACAAGTGCTTCAAGACATTATCCTGAGTGAGAGAACCTCAAAATTCTTTGGATGTTATGGTATGCTTTAAAGGAGCATCCTGAAGGTCTTAGCAGATCAAAAATATTTTATATTGTAGAAGTGCCTTGAACAGTGATAGGGAACCTTCTGGAGGGTGTTGAACTACAACTTCCATCAGCCCCTGCCAGCAAGGTCAATGTTCTGAGATAAGGGTGCCAGGTGCACTGGGTTACCATAGCAACACCAGCAAAGTCCGGTGTATGACTTGCTAAGTCCTTCACCCTCCCACTTATTCAGGAATATGCCTACATGTAAAGACACATGGTCTCTAGGGCATTGCTTTCATTATGCCTGCAATCTTGTTCATGTCTTGGTTGTGTCCTGACCTGTTTGCTGTCAGGGTCTGAATCTGAGACTCAGGGGAAGAGGCTGTGGGTTTTACACAGCAGTGTTAGCTATCATGGTGATAGTGTTAGAAGATCTGTGCATATATATCTTTACAGAAGAACTGTATACTGTATAGTAGATAGCAGTGTTTAGCTTTGTCTTGTGTCTGGAGACAACGAACACTTTGAACTATGTGGCAGAGGAGCTTTCCCCTTAACTGGAAACTCTGGAAGATGATGTTCTGCTGGGTGCAGGAAATCTCTGATGATTCAGCTGGAGTTCCACACACTCTGCTGATAATCACACTGGTTGAGGTATGGTGAACTATCAAATGACTTCTACAAGTCACCAACATGCAGCAGTAGTATTGTCTCCATATTGGACAATAAGTACAAGTCTTAATAGATACCCTTCATAAGTTAAGTAGTATTATTACATAGTGGAAAAAAGAAATTTACAAAGTATAGCTGTAGATTTTTATCATTTAAAATAGAATGTTTGTAGCAGGTCTATATTAGTGGTAACTAATACATGGTATGGGGGCCTCATACAGCCCATTAAGACCTCACTTTTGGCCCACTAGCTGCAAACTTCATGTACTCAAATTGCCACAGCAATCCATTTGGCAGGAGTCCAAGTCTCCTAACCTGCCCCAAAGGAGCCGAGGATCTTTTTCGAGACTGATCTGTGGCTTCCAATGCAGTTATTTTCAGTGCCCCCAAAATAGGCTTTGCCAAATTGCATGCTTCTCTTAGGAGTACTGCAGTTTAACAAGGTGTAGAAATTAGACTTTAATACTATTAGGTAAATCTCTCTCACACACAAAGAGATGCTCACCCTAGTTTGAAAAACAAACACGAAGAAATTAATCAAAATTGGGGCAAAAAGTTCAAGTGAACCATGATTAATGTACATGTTTCAAAAGTCACACAGGGTTGTAAGGAATGGAAAATGTGACACAACTGAATACCAAGTTAGGTTAGAATTTTCCATCTGGACGCTCAATAGCATTTTATAAGTATTGATTCTCACAGTTTTGTGGTGGCCATTATAATGGCAGGCTAGGATGGTGGTTATCATCTAGAAGAAAGATAAGATGGATGTCTTGCATCCTCTATTCCACAATCAACATATTATAGAAGAGTTCTCGAGTAATATGTGGCGACAGGATTATAATGATCCTGCCAAATTTAATTTTGTTTTGACTGGGCAGTTACTTCACTCTTCCACAGCACAGCTAAAAAGAATGACAAACTAAACACACACACACACACACACACACACACACACAGTGGATAGATAGTGGGTATTGAAGTTTGCCTTCTGTCTCTTAGTGCTATCAGGCTTGCCAAAACCAGTTTCTGGACAGATGATGGTAGACTGTCAGCATAATTTCCAAGGCATTTTGGAGACTCACCATGTGAATACAAACGTATGTTTGGGGCTCAGAGAATGCTCACAGCACCACAAGCCCTTGTTAATAACAAACTATTAGATGAGTGTTAATTACTAACTATTAGGTGAGTGAACCAGACTAGCGTACTTTCTCTCTTACTACTACCCTCTGCCTCCCTACCCGCTCAAATTTCCTCTTCCACACCTGACTAGGGAAAGTCAACAAAAGCACCCATGTGTCTTGAGATGATAGCTGCTGTGGGAAGCTTTTGAGGGCTGCTTGTCCCCCATGTTGTTGGTTATTATACATCCAGAAAGTGAAGGGCCACCATGAAGGCTAGACAAGTTGGTTCTTGTACCAGTCAATCCTGAAGGCTATTTGTGAATAATAATTCCCTGTAAAACACAGGTTGCCCCTTGGCATTGCTCTGTCTCTTGTAGTGAGGTACTCCATTACTGCATAATGCAGAGATAGGGAACCTTGACCCTCCAGTTGTTGATATGACTCCTAATTTCCATCAGCCTCAGCTGGCATGGTCAGCGGCCAAGGATGATAAGTGTTGGAGTTCAGAATCATATTGAGGGTCACAGGTTCCCCATCCCAGATGTAATGAAAGGAGAAGAGGTCTATGCACTGACTTCCCAGATGACAATGATTAAATGTACACTCCAGAACCAGAGGGGGATGGTGCTTCAAGCTTCAAATAAATTTGCAAAAGGGTCAGTTAAAGGGTTCTGGCAGGGAAAAGATGGTCACATTACACTAAGGAGATCTCCTGCCCTTTTGGGTGTTCTCAGCCTCAGTAACATTGCAACTGCTGGTAGACAGTGGCTGCTTCCTACATTAACTGGAGTGGCATGGGAAGCCAGAAGTCAGATGGGAAGGGCAACAACAAAGCTATTTATTTTATTTAGTCCAGTATTTGTAGAACACTTCTCATCAAGAAAAAAGGATAGCAAAGTTGTTTCCGAAAGCCCAGTAAAAATAAAACAAAAGTTAAATGTGAAACAATTGAAATAAAAACAATAAACCACCTGATGACACCAAAACACCTACAGAATCAGACAACTTTAATGTTTTAAATTCAGAGGTCAGAGAAGCTAATCAGATAGACCATAAGTATGAATGATAAAAAATAATAATTAGGTGGCAAGAGAAGCTCATCAAAGACATAGCTGTCCCATGCCACTAGTGAAAGAGTTCCATAACCAGGACACCACCACCAAGAAGGCCTTCTCTTCCATTATCACACCCTGAGCAACATTCACCAGGGTGGGGGTAACAAGAAGGGCCTCTTCCCCTTATCTCAAGGCCCAGCGATGTTGGTCTTCTCAAGTATGTGCTCTCAGATATCTACGTCCCAAGTCATTCAGGGCTTTATCAATTAATATAAATTGGGCCCAGTAACAGATAGTCAGATCCACAAAAAACAGGCATTTATGAGACTATGTATTGACAACAGTGCTGTTCCAGCTTCTGGGAGAGTCAGCACAGCATGGAAATAGATCAAAAGAGATAAATCATAGGGGCTAAGGTCACGTCGCCCCCCCCCATAAAATATTTGAGGGGGCAATGTTGATGGGCATTGCCATTCAAATGGTGTGTGTGACACATCATGCGATTCATTATGTGTGCTTACTTGCCCCCCCCCCCAATATTTTATTCAAGTTGGCATCCCTGGCTATTGTCAACTTCTCCCAAGTATCTTTAAGTTTCCTACACTGACTGACAGTTTATGGAAAGTAACCACACTTTAAGCACCACCCCCATTTTGAAGTGAATGTTTCAGTGCTTAATAGATGTGGCAAAAGAGATCTTTGAATGCTCCTCATATAAGAAGTGCCTGGCCGAGTGCCAGTCACAAAACAGCTGCCATTTTGTGGTGTAACACTAAATTGGCCACACCACACTGATTACACAAATGAACTACATCTCTCACCCATACACACTTCTACATATACATCTCCCCACTTCGCTCTGCCCAATTATTTCTAATCACACACATAGCACATTTCTGAGCACCCCAACACATCCAGAAAAGCTTCACCGTAAGCAAAGGAACTGTTGCCATTTCCAGAACCACCACCACCATTCCCAGAAGCTTGTTGGCAATCCCTGACACATACAATGCATGTAATGAACCTCTGGAAGTGTAACATGTAATTTGCTCCAAGGCTTATTTTATTACCTTTTTCCTACACCCTTATTACATTTTATTGCCTACACCTCTTTCCTAACCCATTCTGCTGAATGTGCAGATCTGGTCAAAGTTGTATGGCGGTTTATGCAGCAAGATTTGGACTATGCCATTTATGCCTATTGTCTAGCGTGTCAGCCTTCCTTCATTTCTCATGTGGGGCATGGAATGTGTGGGTCTACCATGAAGAATTGGCAGTATGCCCATCATACAAAATATCCTCCAGTTGGAAAATCTTTTATATGTTGATGTTGTTGCTAATTTATATACTGCCGTTTGTTGGAAGACCACAGGGAATCTTACAACATGAAACACAAATGTAAACAAAAATGTCTCGACAATACTGTGATTGAAACAGTTATATAAATACAATTATAACAAAACAATAAAAAACAAATACTCATAACGGCAAGAGCATAGAAAGTAAGGAATAAAATCAGCAGCATGGTATCAAAAAATATAAAACAGTGCACAATTACAGAATCTTCTCTCTATCCCAAAGTAACTCTTAATCCTGGCCCTTGCAGACAATGACTGACCCTCTCAGCCCTCACCTGTCAATATTCCTTTCCTCTCCCATTCTGCCACCCTGGGAGATCTTCATCTCCCTGCACCTCACTCAGAGCACTGCCACCATCTATCTGCCACTTTCATGTGGGTGCAGTTCTTGGCCCCCAATGGCATCCCAAAAGGATGAACAGCAAAGTGGTAATTTCCCCTTCAGGTTATTGGCCTATCACTGGGGCAGCCCATTGCCTACAGCATACCTGGCATCTCTCCCCGCCCGAGAAATACCCTGAGGGTGGGTTGAGTCCAGTTTGCCTGTTTCTATGCAGCAGCAGCCAAGTAACAATTCCACATGCACCAAATTGCTCCCTTTCCTTAATATGCTGATTGTCAGCTGTGGTCCCCATCAGAATCCATGGAGACTTCTATAACAGAGCCTTGAGGGTGGGGTTTGCTGCTGAAAGTACAGGTGTTTCTTGTAGAAGGGGAATCACAGGGATTGCTTGGCTGATTGCCACAATCAAGAAGCCTTCAGCTTGTGCCTCTAGGCTGTGGTTGCCAGCTAAGTACCTGAGGGGTGGGTGGAGCAAACTCAAGGTTAAGATACAGGCTGAAGTCTTCCAGGTGTTTCCTTCCCATCCCAGTCCTGCCCTCTGGTGGTGGCTCCCAGCTAAATAGCTAAGGGTGGGAAGACTTCACCCAAGCCTTCTGACATGATTCAACTCTTTCTCTCTCCAAGCAATAAAAGAAAGAGAACAGTTCAAACAACCTAGCCAAACATTTGTGTTAAATATATATATATATTGATTGCAGACATGTGGTCTCAATAAGGCAGAAAATTAACACAAAAAATAGTATTTTGTTAAAATGCATGTTGCACATTCCCTTTACAAAATCCCATTTAACCAGCTCTGAATTGCTCTGACCACAAAAGTCATTGGTGGCTAACTTTTTCAAGCACTAGAATATGCTGGAGCAGGCAGATCTGCGCTGGAATTGACTTTTGGGACATTTCCCACTTCCCCAGGGTAAAAAGTCAGAGCGGAATCCAAAGCCTTGAAGGCAGAAAGTGACATCATGGTTCAGTCGGCCTGGGAGGAAACCATCTGAACTGCTGTAGCGTCGCTGCAAGGTACCACAAACCACAGCTGCTGGATAATACCAGACAGAACAGTGTGGGATTTAAAAAAAAATATCAAACTGTAAAGCATATAGATATACCACCACAATCAGCTGGAAGATACATTGGTTAATTACAGCATTCAAAGATGGCCTTGTATTCCTAAACCCAACTATATTTGGAGCAGCCAATCAGTACAGACTAGAGCAGGCATCCCCAACCTTCAGCCCTCCAGATGTTTTGGACTACAATTCCCATCATCCCTGACCACTGGTCCTGCTAGCTAGGGATCATGGGAGTTGTAGGCCAAAACATCTGGAGGGCCACAGGTTGGGGATGCCTGGACTAGAGCATTGACCTTACTATATTTACTGCTAACACACTATTATGCGCTTCCATAAAAATGTAACCAACATGTCAATAAGTAAAACTCCTTAAGTAATTTTACCCATGTGATCCTGCCAATATGTTTTCCTTCTTATGGTACCAAGCTACCTACATCCCCTTTAAAAACAGAAGGAGCTTGTCATCCCTAAGCCAATTAACCCGCAGTACTATCCCACAGACCTTGTTGGGACTTTCAGTATTCAAAGGGCACAGGTATCATTTAGAGATGTGGAGGTAAAAAAAAAGAGAAAAGCTCAGAAATAATGTCATCCCTCCCACCCAATTTGTCTGCTTCCCCTCCTGGACTCTCATAGCATTGCCTCCATAAGTTTGCAAGCTCTCTTCACATTTGTCAGCCAGCATTGTGCAGTGATGTCATTTCCAAGTGGGCCAAGTATGCTGAATAGGTCAGCAGGCGTAGCATTCAGTCCATGGTTTGTACGGTCAAGGAAATTGGCTGAACCTTGCAAACAAGGTGCAGACATATGCATTACTCTCTGAATTACGTGCGTACACTTGCCAATTTGTAGGTAGATTGCCAGCATTTCTTAAGAGAAGCCCCAATATTAACCACACCTAAAAGTTTAATATAGAGAGATTCAATTCTCTACTCATTAATTTAAGCAAAGCATTCAGGCAATTAATAATTAAGTACTGCAATTGTAAACCCCTGAACAAGCGCATAGCATCTGCTCCCAGAGCAAGAGCAAAATTTGTATTATTAGCCATGTGAGAGTTCCCATTTAGTGTCAAATGACATGTTTAGAACAGTGCACCATGGAAGGAGAAACAAAGTTAAGGCGAAAGGCAACAGCTATCCCCTAAACAGCAGGTTATTTCTACCCTTTAGAATCTAGTTTCTATACCTTAATTGTTTGACTTACTCCAACTAATGATAAGATTGAACTATTCCACAGCAGTTCAAACAATTAAGATGTAGAAGTTTTAGGACGGACTTTGTGTTCATAAACTGCATGCACTCAGCACAGAGAAGATGCCTTGAGTGGGGTGGTCTTGTATTTCATCTGAGGCTCTGTAGATTTATTAGGTGGTGGTGGGGAATCCCAGGTCAGAATCAGTGACCCAGGCTTCGCTCTTTTCCCCACATACTTTTCCTGCGGCTTGCATTTTTGGAGCTGTCTGCTGCTCTATATTTACCTTGGTGCTTTTTGTGCATTCCTGATTTCCATTTGTCATGCACTGTGGTGGTCAGCAATCTGCAGGGGGTGGATTTATAGAGACCCTACACAGGGCCATTTGTTGCGACTTTCTAGCCCTTTCCAGCTCTATGAAAATCCAGTTCTTGAAACATGAACTGATTTACAACACAAACCTATGTTTATTTACAAGTAATCAGTGCATTAAAACAGAGCTAACTCCTTAGTGAGTAGTTTTCAGAATTGCAGCCTCACCCCCCCCCCCAAAGTAAGCAGCATATTTCTCATGCCAGAATTGATATTGCACCTCTGGAAATGGAGGAATTTAAAATATTGCCAGACATAATGCCATCTGAAAAGCACAAACTCAGAAAGGACCATTCCAATTTTAGCTCCGAAGAGGAATCTTTGGTAGTTCCAGTCTCCAGTTCCAACAGAGTGAATTCTATCTTATAAATAGACTAAACAACCGCATGCAAGGGAGATGGTTTCCCTCAATGCAGTGACGACATTTGCTGGGTTAAGGGGGGGAAAGCCACTGAAAAGAGAATGAAACTTTAAGCTCCATCCACATTAAATGGGAACTCAAAATCCCCATTAGTAAGCAGCTGATTAGATTAACAGAACACTTGTTCCCTGTGTGCCCCTGCAGAGATCAACAGAAGACGCCAGAATTGTTATTCAGACTTAGATAGGACTACTGAGGAGGGAAGAAGCGGAACAAACTTTACTCTGACTATTTCCATTCACACTCAATCATGACCTTAACAACACTTGCAGAATAGTTATCAGTTCACAACAGTTTTAAACTCCTATATGCTTCTCTGTTTGCCTAAGACTAGATTACCATTTTTGTCAAGGGAATTTGGCTGGATTTTGTGGCCAGCACAAACAGCAAGTAGCATTATGACTTTACTGCACATCAGTAATATTAAGACACAGCACTTCCTAAGGGAGATTCTTATTTCATAGATCCAGCCTAGCTGTCAAAGCAGGACAGCAGAGTTAGTATTGTGAAATATTGCTAAGACAACATCCAATTTTCATTTAGAGTCATGAGAGGTTTCTATGATTGTTGCTAAACTTCAGCTTAACACGGTAGTCTCTCTGTGTTTCTGCACAAGGAAATGCAAACCGAAAGCAATCATTTTATTAACTTGCAGGCCACTGTGGGAACAACAGTTCTTATCTATCAGAGATATATTCCCATTCTCCATCCCACCCCCATACACACATCTATTTTAACTAAGTTGCACTATACAAAAGCAACCACAGGAGTCATGATCTGGGCAGAGAAACCCATCTCTTTAATTTCAAAGGAAAGTTAAGCGGGCATTGAACTTTCTCCCCATGAAATTCAATGGGCCTTTGAAGTATTTCAATCTGGCCTGATTGTGCCCAGCTCTCTTAGCTACTGGTAAAAACATAGGATTTTTTTAAAAAAGAAAACTGATGAGGGCAGCGAGTAGCACAAATGCCTGAATAAGCATTTTTCACTGAACCCTGTGGTTCACTCAAAACAACGCATGCTCAGATATTTTGGTACCTATATTGGTTTTTTTTTAGCTTTGTGTAAATCATACTGAGAAGCTGAGAGCGAGGGGGTGCTGGAGAGAAGACAGTGCGGAATGAATGAACAGGCTGCTTTAAAGAATGGCTTTTTTGTGACTTTCATTGAGCAGAGTCCTGGAAGGGGAAGTGGGTGGGATGGTGTACATGAACTACTATTGACTTCTGTTACTTGTATCAGACAGAATAATACCCACAGCTCAGGTATTCATCGCTTGTCAGGGGTGGCTAACCGGAGGACATTCAGGTGCCAGCCAGGCTAAAACTCCCACTGTCCCCAACCATTAAGCAATGCTGCCTGGGTGCAGATAGGTGCTTTACAACCTCTGGAGAGCCAGAGGCATGCGCACGCACACACCAGCTTAAAGAATTAAACAGTACAACTTCGACAGAGCTATCTTATTATTGCTAGCCAGGAAAGACCCTCCTCCCCCTTTACAAAAAAAGTAAGCTCACTACTCAGAGCCCAATAACAAAGCCCCCCCCCCTTTTATTTTAGCAACAAGGCAAACGCTTCGGCATCTTTTTAAGCAAAAGCCCTGCATTCTTTTCAGGGGAGAAAAGGAAGAAATATAAACTTCCAGGTAAAGAAACAGTTCTGAGCACGACAAAAATAAGTCACATTTTGAGCAGTTCCCCCCGCCTCAATGCATCACGTTTGCTAATTCGCTATAACCATTGGGACTTACCGCAGTGTTAGGAAAAAGAGACCCAACACATGCATACACCCCCCCCCCAGCTATCTATTGATCTACCGACCTATCTACCTACCGCTCTTCATGCCTCCTTGTTCTTGGGTTATCAGCAGCTCGCCGGCTTCCGACCCGGCTGCTCTCAATTCAGCCCACTTTGCAGAATGGGCGAGAGAGGGAGAGGGAATTAATAAGGCAGCGGACGGATTCGCCGCCACTTACCGGGAGGTGCCGCAGGAGCCGGCGAAGGGAGAAGCGGCTCGCCGCCTGCGAGGAGTCCGGAGCGATTCCCAAGCAAGAACAAAGGCTGCTGGCAGCGAGCAAGGCGAGCTGAAGTCCTCTGGCGGGCGGCCAACTTGTTGCTCTTGTTCTTGCTCCCCCGGAGCAGCGCGTCTTGGTGCGCGCGCCCTCTCGCCGAGCCTGCAGCAGGAGCGCGCGGGGGGCTGGGCCGGGGAGGAGGAATGCCGGGGATGTCCAAAAATAACACGGCGCACAAACCACCCGGGCTCTCCGTCTCCGGGCTGCCCTGGCTGCTCTGGCGCACCTGTGGCGGGGCCACGCTTTATCTGGGCCGCCCCGGGGCTTTCTTCGTCATCCCGCAAAGGGCGGGATACCCACGGGTGCTTGCGCGCGCCAGGGAGTGGGTCGGTGGGAGGAAAGCGCGCAAAGCTTTCCCCTCTCTACCCGGGACTATCAGTTTGTACTAAAGGGGGGGGGGCAAAATAAATCTGGAACTCCCTCGGTCTGCGAATCTTCCCAGGCGACTCAGGCAGAAGGGAGTGCTTAGCGCCAATTAACAGTTAATTATTCAACACAATGTGGCTTTTATCCGACCAGCCGGTCTGCCTGCCACGCCCCTCATCCGCCCCAGCGCAACAGCTATTGAGCGTTTCCCTTTGTCACCTGGCAGCAATAAGTCCCCAATTGCTTCCTTTCCCATCACTTGGGATTCCGGGCTGCTGTTGGCGACGACGTCACAGGCTGCTTTCCAAAGGGGCGCCTTGGCACCAACGATAACAATATCACCAACCCTTTGCAGTTCCAGTGAACTGGATGAAGTCTATGTTTGGTAAAAGGCAGACGATGCAATTTCTTGCATTCGACAGGTTGTGGGGGAACGTGTATTCTGTACCCGCGATCAACACCTCGTTTAGTTGTCAATGATGGCCTCTACCAATCCAAGCTCACTTTCTGAAAGTAGGCCATTTTCTTACCTTTTTATATATAAATCAGAGTGAGCACAGTGTTTTAACGTTAAATAAGTAACATTTAAAAGGTGGCTAACAAGGCAAGTTAGTGCAATATTATCATCATCCCCCTGTTAAGCCAACTTCAAAACCCAGTACTGCATAGCAAAGTTTGCAAGCTAAACTTTTTAAAGAAGTACTGCTATAATTGTCGAAAAGCATACACTGAAGGAAAAAGGGGGAAACAAAAACATTACTAATACAAGTGCCATTTAATAATAATAATAATAATAATAAATTTTATTTATATCCCGCCCTCCCCAGCCGAAGCCGGGCTCAGGGCGGCTAACAACACTAAAACAGTACAACATTATAAATACATTCTAAAAATTAATTAAAATACAAATTGATGGCAACCATAGAATAATAATGCAAAGAAATATACCCTGCACATAAATTAATATCATCAAAAATGTCTTAAACTAATACATAATATCCAAAGGCCTGCATGCTGCTTTCATTCTCATGACACAGTATCTCCTTCCTGCCCAGTGAACTTTTCATACTCCAGAAAGCTATTGATAGTTGCTACTGTGAGAGCGGATTTATACTCCCAATACGAATCACAAGTACGATAGCTCTGGATATGTACTTACCACATCAAAAGTTTTGGAATATGTAGCTCTTCCCACCACACGTATAAGCACATGTTCCAACCATCTGTTTTCAATAGTTTACATTCAGCACAATCTGATGCATATTTACTCAGAAGTAAGCCCCACTGAGTTCAATGGGGCTTACTCCCAGGTGAACATCAATACGACTGCAGCCAGCCTTTAAGTAACATCCCAGTACCCTAAAAAATACCTATATATTTTGTCCCATGCTAGACAAAGGTCAAAACAACAGCTACATTTCATATTTTCAAAGGAAGAATAGCCATTGCTCTTGAGCTGTGCCCAATCCTGTTTTTACTTAGAACTAAGTCCAAATATGTTCAGTGAGGCATACTTCAAAAAACTAAACACACCTAGAAGGGAACAAGTCCCAAAGTAGCAGAGCGACTTAGTTCTGAGTTTAAAAAACCACAGGTTTGCATTATTAGTCACCCCCTCTATTCCAGTTTAAGACTATTAAAATCTGGAACAGGACCCAGCAACATTTTCTCTCCCTGCTACTCTTTAGACAACCAACCAACAGAAGAGCTCTGGTGAACCCAGAAGCTTGCTCACTGCTTAGTAACTTTTAATGTAGTCCTAACAAAGGTATTAGGGGATGCGGGTGGCGCTGTTGGTTAAACAAACAGAGCCTAGGACTTGCTAATCAGAAGGTCGGCGGTTCGAATCTCCGTGACGGGGTGAGCTCCAGTTGCTCGGTCCCTGCTCCTGCCAACCTAGCAGTTTGAAAGCACATCAAAGTGCAAGTAGATAAATAGGTACCGTTCCGGCGGGAAGGTAAACGGCGTTTCCGTGCGCTGCTCTGGTTCGCCAGAAGCGGCGTAGTCATGCTGGCCACATGACCCAGAAGCTGTATGCTGGCTCCCTCGGCCAATAAAGCGAGATGAGTGCTGCAACCCCAGAGTCGGTCACGACTGGACCTAATGGTCAGGGGTCCCTTTACCTTTACCTAACAAAGGTATTAGGCTTCTGTTGTTGCTTTATACCAGTAAAAAGCAGACAAGAGTTGCTTTTCAGGAGTCTTACACCAGCACTTTGAACATGTGGGAAGAGTACCACACATATAAGGACTGGTGTCAGGAGCTGGCATTGTTGGGAACCTGACCTCAACTTCTCAGAGGGGCCCATTGCTGAGCTCTGGAGCTTTCTAACCCTGCTGCTTCTCCTCCTTGCTGCTGTTTAATGTTCACTTTCCTATTCTGAGCATGAAAGCTATGGCAGAAGTGAGAGGAAGGAGCACCCTGCTCCACTCGCCTTGCACTTGCTCCCTCTGATTGGATGCCTTAGCGTAACAGAACAGCAACAAAGATGCCATAGTCTAGGACACACTTTGCCCAAATCCTGGGGTGCACTTTGCCATTTTCTCAGAGAGAACATACTCACCCAAAATAAGCTACGTGGAAAAAAGAGGTCCATAAAGTTAGAAGGGACGTGGGTGGCGCTGTGGGTTAAACTACAGAGCCTAGGACTTGCCGATCAGAAGGTCGATGGTTCGAATCCCCACGACGGGGTGAGCTCCCGTTGCTCGGTCCCTGCTCCTGCCAACCTAGCAGTTCGAAAGCACGTCAAAGTGCAAGTAGATAAATAGGTACCGCTCCGGCGGGAAGGTAAACGGCGTTTCCGTGTGCTGCTCTGGTTCGCCAGAAGCGGCTTAGTCATGCTGGCCACATGACCCTGAAGCTGTGCGCCGGCTCCCTTGGCCAATAAAGCGAGATGAGCGCCGCAACCCCAGAGTCGGCCACGACTGGACCTAATGGTCAGGGGTCCCTTTACCTTTTTAAAGTTAGAAGATGTGGCTGCTGGTTAAATTGTCACATCTATTTTGGAAAAATAAATAAATCCAGAAGTTGTTTATTATGACCAACAAAAACATCACAAAATAGTACACAACCTTCCAATTCAGATAGAGCTCTTCATGAGACTTGATGTTAAGAAAAGGGGTTCGGGATAAGAAAAATATTGGCAACAGCAAGGGCACAGAGTGGGTGGGACCCAATCTACAGAGGAGCGTTGAGGGGGCATTTTGCCTGCAGCGGCAAAATGCCTCAGGCTAGCACCACTGGGTGGTTGTAAAGTAAATGGGTAGCTCAGAAGAAGTAAATGGGTAGCAGTGACGGTGTTGCAGAGGGGTTCCTTTCAGAGAAAGTGGCCCACACTGCTATCTTCCCTAAGCACCCTTCAAAAGCTGGAACCAGAACACAGGCATATACCAAAGCCTGCAGACTTAAACACATATCAAACTAGGAGCACGCTACATAAATAATACAAGGTCCTGCTTGAGTACATTCACAGCTGCAGAGTATATGGCTTTGGTTTCAAGGCAATCTTCACAAATAAAAAGGCATGATTTTGTCATTCATGAGATAAGATCTTATCAAGAAGCTCATGGTCAAGCAAGTAAGAATAAAAGTAGTAATAAATGATTGTATTGCTTGTCTACTATTCTTTCCTAGATGAGTTCCTTTAGGCAGGACCAGCTTCAAGTTTAAAGTTTGAAGATACTCTTGATAAAGTGCCCATTACTAGGCATTCGTAGGCCTTTTATAACACCAGTTGTTATTGTTGTTTAGTTGTTTAGTCGTGTCCAACTCTTCATGACCCCATGGACCAGAACACGCCAGGCACTTCTGTCTTCCACTGCCTCCCACAGTTTGGTCACACTCATGCTGGTAGCTTCGAGAACACTATCTAACCATCTCGTCCTCTGTCGTCCCCTTCTCCTTGTGCCCTCCATCTTTCCCAACATCAGGGGCTTTTCCAGGGAGTCTTCTCTTCTCATGAGGTGGCCAAAGTATTGGAGCCTCAGCTTCACGATCTGTCCTTCCAGTGAGCACTCAGGGCTGATTTACTTAAGATAACACCAGTAGGCACTCCCTAATAAGCTTACTACACAGAGCATGGTATCAAATCTGGAGTATTGTGTAGAAATTAAAATGGGGCTCCCAGACCCCCAGCTGATAAAAGATGAAGAGTTAGAACAGATAACGCTTGCTGGAGACACAACAGGAATGAGTAAGTGGTAGACACCTGTTGTCAAGGGCACTTCCCAGTCAAAGGAATGCACACGGCAGATAGTTAACTCTTTATTGCCAAAGATAACACTTACAGTCCCTTATATAGCTCTGGATACTTAGGCTTACCAATCTAGTGTCTAGGCAGCTATTCCCAGGTCCACACTCTATGGAGCAGTTGCAGCAACAGAGGACTGCTCCCCCTTCACCAGTTTATGTGCTTTCCCCTGACAGGCTGCACACATACAGCTGGAGGCTATTCCTGCATGGAAACTTCCTCTGCTCATCCCTTTTCAGTCCCCTCTTGGTTCTGGGAGATAGTGGTACAGGAGAGGGTGGAGAAGCACTTGACCCTTCACCTGCCTGATCTGCCTCCTCCTGCTCTGAATCTTCTGCAGCCTCTGGCTCTTGCCTCCTGGCTCGTACAGTTTCCCACAAATCACTAAACTTCACCCCCTGCTCCCAAGTCAGACTCCAGCCCCACTTCCACTGGCGCACACTGGTCAGCATCCTGTTAGTCCCTGACACCCGTTAAGGATGAGACTAGGGATGGGGAACCTGTGGTCCTTCAAATGTTGGCTCCCATCATTTCTGACCAAAACATCTGTTGGGCACCTGGTTGAGGAAGGCTGTTGGGAGTTGGAGTCCAACAACATTTGGAGGGCCACAGCTTCTCTGTCCCTGAGTTAAGTGATTAAGTGAAACTGGGTGATTGGAGGCGAGTGGGAAGGAACGATACAATGGGTCATTGTGTTACTCACAGGAGGTAGATAGGTACCAGGGTGGTGCTACAACCAAATTAAAGGGACATTAACAGCAGCAACAGAAGGACAGGCATTTAGAAAGACTTGGAAAGGGGTTCA